>NW_007726752.1:331097-421842 GCF_000696425.1 Galeopterus variegatus
ACCGCCGCTCCGGCGCGGCTCGCAGTCTCTGCCAGACCCCGTGCCTTGGAGGAGGGTTCGAATCCGCGCGAAGGAACTGCGGCGCGCGAGGGCTGCGGAGCGGCGGGCCGGCGAGCGCGACGCCGGCATGGTAAGTGGGGCGCGCTAGGAGCCGGTGGGGAGCTGCACCCGGAGGGTGGGGCGGGTCGCGGAGGTATCGTTTTCCCGGCGTCCTTGGCCCAGCCCCAACCCTTGCTGACCGAGGCTCCCGTCTGAAGTGGGCGGGAGTGACAGGGTGCAGTGTGCGCCCAGATGTCCCCCGTTCCCGGGCACCCAGGAGCAGGATCTGGGACCGACCCCGACGCCCTGCTAGAGGGACAGGCGGCAGGTTACGCTCCTCCGCAAACCCTGCAAGCGCGCTTTCCTTGGAGCCTCGCCTGGGACCCCAGCGCCACGGCTGGGTGGGGCAGACGTCCTTGGCGCGGGAATCTGCCCCCGGCCTCCGCCCCCCGCCCAGCCGCTCCGGGCAGGCCCCAGGGAGGAGCCGGGAGGAGACGCCCACCCCCTCAACCCACCCCGGCTCCTCAGGTAGCTCGAGGACTTCCTGCAGTTCTGGGGAGACCTCGCCTCTGCCACTGCCTTCCGGGGGGAGATTCCGTGGGGAGATTCCGTGGGGATGTCAATCGCGCCTGCCCCTCCGCCTTCCCCGTGAGACCTCTCGGTTGCTGTCTCCCGCCCCCTCCCTGAATACCCACTTCCTCCCGCACCTCCCTGCAGGGTCCGGGCTGCAGCTACGGTCCGGCGGATAGGTTGCTCCTCCGTCTTGGTGGCCGGAGCACCGTTCCAATCCTGGCCACAGCCTTTGGCTAAAGTGAGGGACAGCCTAGGGTCAAACCGAAATCAGGGCTGTATCCAGAAAGAGAACTGAGACCCGTCGTCTCCCACAGGACAGCCCCCACCCCACCCCAGGATTGGGCCGGGCTATCCTGGGAAGGGAGCAGAGGCAGGAGGCAATCCTGGGCCCGGTAATCAGCCTCCTCCCGGGGCTCTCCCAGACAGGGCTCCTCTGCCTACTGGCTGTGTGTGGGTGTGTATGTGCCAGACTGTGAATGAATGTGGCCAGCCTGCTCCCGCCACCGCCTCAGTCTTCATGCGAGCAAGCGTTTCCATTATTCCTGACCCAGGGAACAGGCAAGAGGGATTCCAGGCTGAGCTGACTGCCATCCCTGCAGATGCCCTTGGGAGAAACAGGCATGGGGGGCTGGATAGTGCCCATGGAGGGGAACCAGTGCAGTAGAGAGGGCCTTATGGATGGAGTTGAGATTGCCCTCACCTTGGGATCTTGGATAACTCACTTCCTCTTTCTATGCCTCAGTTTCCCTGTCTGCAAAATGGAGTGAGGGTCCAAGGTTCAATCCCCCCCCCAAAATGGAGAGAGGGTAATTGCTGTCCTGCCTGCCCCCACAAGGCTGTTGTGGAGATGAAATGAGATAATGTAGTGGAAGGGCTGAGAAAAACTGTAGAGTGCTCTGCAACTGTGAAATGACTATATAGTGATAAAAAGAACCGCTCCTGCAGGGATTAGCTGCCGGGATCTGCCTTCTCAAGTGTCACCCAGTGGGGGTAACATATGTCAGCCTCTCTGTCTCTTCTCTGGGCCCCGCTTGCCCACTGCCCCTTCTTTTGGAGCTGGGACATTCCAGTCCCATTCCTCAAGGCAGCTGCAGACACACCCCTCAGCAGAGCTGATCCCCCAGCAGGTGGTGGGACCCTCCCCCGGGGCCAGGGCTCAGGAGGGGCTAACCACAGCCTGCCCTTGTGGGGGTTGGGCTGTCCCACCCCAGAGGAGATGTAAGCTGGGGTCTGGGAAGGCTTCTAAACCTTTCTCCTATGCAGCTGAACATGACCTTAGGCACATTATTTCACCTCTTGGGCTGGCTACTCACCTCCTGTGTATGTTGTGAGATGTGATAGTGCTCGGTGTCTGGCTCTGACCCAATAGGGCACCCACTACCAACTAACAGATGCTGAGATGCGCCCCCTGTGTGTCCTCTCTTTCTCTGCTTTGAGCCCAGACAGCCCCATTCTCCTGTCTCCACCAAGGGTTGATCCAAAAGAGATACCCTTCTGTGTTCAGGGCTTTTAATGCCACACTAATCTAGGGGGCCAGGAGTGAGGGGTTGGCTTGGGAGGATGTGGGGAGTAGGAGTGAAGGAGCTCAGTTGGGGCCAGCTGGGACCTGTAGAGAATGTGCTTGAGTGGCCCAACCAAAACCTAGCCAGCGGATGGTAGGGGGTTTCAGCTCTGTGCAGAGCTCTGGGCCCCAAGGCAGGCAGGGAAGCCTAGGCCTTTGGAGGGAGTCCTGGCTTTTTGCTCTCATGGCCCAGTGAGGCTGCAAGGCACTTGTCTCTCCTCCCCCACCAAATCCTCTCTGGCCCAGCCTGCACAGCTGCCCTGGCCTGACACAGGCAGTCCCCAGACTTCCAGGCAACAAGAAGGAAGGAATGTTTGTGTTGGGGAGGGGGTGGAGGTGAGGCGGACCCCTTTAGAAAAAGGGACTGTCCTCAGACTGAGACCTGCGCAGGGAGGAGCCTCCTGAAAGCTGGGGTCCTCTGCACTGGAGGGGGAGCTGATAATACTGCCAGGGAAGTTACTCAGGAGGGGCAAAAGGTGGAGGGTGGGGGCCTAAAGAAAAGCAAAGGAAAGGGGCTGCCTGCGCTCCCTTCATACAAGCTCCATAGCTGTTGCTGGTAGCCAGTCCCGCACTTCCCTCACCATTAATACACACACGCGCACACGCTCAGGCACATGCTTGGGACCTGTGTCTGGCCTGGGAGCTGGGGAGGACACCTGGGTCTTCATGCTGGGTCGTTCCTGTGTTATGTCTGTGTATCCTGGAAGGTACTTAGTGCTGTGTGGGTGACCTTGAGCATGACTGTATGACTGTGTCTGCTGTTGGACATGATTGTCCATCCGCACCGTGTCCTCTAACCTAGGTGGGACTGACACATAACACACTGTGTAATGTGTAGTTGTATGCTCTGTTGTGGCCCCTGGCTACCTCTAGTTCAAGGACTCTCCCCTGGACCTGAGGCCCCTCATAGGAAACATGAGGTGTCAAGTTATCTCTCCTGGAAGAGAGACAGGAAGTGAGCATCTGCCCAAGGGAAGGTGAGGCAGCGTGTGGGGGGTGAGGTGGGCGTATTTAGCTCCACTGCCAACATCCCTGCCCACACTGCCTTTTACCTCCATTTACCACAAGCCCTTTTACCTCCATTGTCTCTCTAATGTCATAATCACCTTATAAGGAAGACAGGGCAGACAGAGTCAACCCCACTTCAGAGAGGTAGAAACTGAGGCATGGAGAAGGGTACTGCATTAGTTTCCCAGGTCCTGCAGAGAGGGGGTATGTGGGCAAGCTGGAGACGAGGCTGTCTGCTGTCCCCTCCCTGAGAAGCAATGACAGAAGTTCAGTGCACTTTGGGACCCAGTGGTGTCTCGCTGGGTGGGCTTGCCTTGGTGAGGCGTGTCAGATGGGGCAGGCTAGATGCTCCAATTCCAATTCTTTTGGCTGTGAGTGATGACATCCTGGGTCCCTACTAGACATTGGCAGCTATGGCTTTGGGATCCCAGCCATCCTTACCCTGACAAGTTCTGTGACCTTGGGCAAGTCAGTTTACCTTTCTGAGCCCCAGTGACCTTACCTTAAAAAGGGGACAGTGGGCCGGCCCGGTGGCGCACTCGGTAGAGTGCGGTGCTTGGGAGCACGGCGCTCCCGCCGCGAGTTCAGATCCCATATAGAGACTGGTCCCCTCACTGGTTGAGCGCGGTGCAGGCACGACAACTGAGGGTTGCGATCCCATTGCCGGTCACGAAGAAAGACAAAAAGAAAAAAAAAAAGGGGGACAGTAACTATGTCACAGGACTCAGTGAGACCCCTTCGCGGGGCCACATCACTGCGGGAGCCCAGCATCCGTGATTCCTTACTTGGATGAGTCCTCTGAGCATGTGCAGACTGACACCCCCAGAAGGGTTTGGACCTGTTCACACGGGGCTGGGCTGGTGTGTACAAACCCAGACTCTCCCTATCTCAGGACTGGGGGCTGGGAGGGAAGAGCTAAGAAGGTTATTTTTGCCCTGGGTGAGGCTGAGGGGCTGTAGAGTGGGGGAGGAGGGGTCGGGTCCCCACCTTCCCTCCCACTCTAGAGAGCTTTGTCTTCTATAAACACAAAACCTGGAAATGGTTGAGGAAGATGGAGCCTCCTAACAACCATTGTTTGGGGTGGGAGTAGGTGTCCCGGAAGCATATTGGGTGGGTGGTGGGGGACTCGCCGCCATAGCCTGCCTGCTGGGCATCTGCTGGGGATGGGAGCAGCCACTGGTGGGTGGGAGGCAAAGTAGGTGGCAGTTGTCCATTCCATGGGTCTTTTCTGAGCACCTGTTGTGGGATGGGCACCAGATCCATTGGGGACCAGGTACGTCGTGCCCTCCCTCCCAAGTGGGGGGTGTAGCACAGGTGGGAGATAGTGCATACATACCCTGGGCACTTGGTGGCTTTATGTGTCTGACTAAGCTCAGCTTGGGTCAGCCTGTGTTGACCCTAGCTTTAGGCCAGGCCCTGGACTGGGTGCTTTGTCATGTTAACTCACCCATCCTCCCAGCATACCTGAGTGATAAGTGTTATCAATGCCATGGTATAAACGTGAAGAAGCCAAGGCTCACAGGGTTAGTGGCTTGGTTAGAGGTCACATACTAATTGGCCCCACCCAGTTGAGGATTTAAGGCCCAGAGGGGGACTTTGGAGTAACAGCATATGCAAGGGCTGGCAGGGGTCCAGCTGCCCCTTCCCTCTGCCTCCCACCACTACCCAGACGTGAACACCTGTTCCGGAAATGGTGGCCATTGTTCACGCCATCCTTCCTTCCTCCCCTTGGGCCCTTCCTGTTTGTATCCCTTCCACTGTAGTCCCCAGCCCCACCCATGCCAGATGTTTCCCTTGGGGAGCTTTGACCTTTTGCAGAAAGAGGGGCTGAAATGAGGTATCCCTCTCCCAAGGGAAGGAATAGAGTCCCACTGTCTCTGGTTTGCCGTGCCCCCTCCTCACCCCACAAATTTGTTGGGGAGTCTGGCAGGAGATTGAGCAAGGTTGGGGTCAGATAACCTGAGCCTGTCCTCTTTAGCCCTTTGCTGGCCCTGTCCTGGGAGGAGGGCCCCTGTCTTTTGCTGACCCACCCCCATACCTTTGAATGTCACACAGGCCCCTAGCTAGAGCTATCCCTTTGGCACCCCAGCTAGAACACCAGTCCCTTGTCCTTAGACTTATTTGGCCAACAGTGTTAGATGGGCAGGTGGCTTTGGGGCCTGTACTCCTTTCTTTTGCCAGTCCTGGGATTCTCTCCAAGGACCCACGCTGGCCTCTCCTGAGCCTGGGCCAGGTTAGGGTGCTAACACAGAGAGCAAATACCTGGTTTTAGGGCATCAGGGGAGTTGGGCAGCAAGTGCCCACCTGCCACTGATGGAGCCTCCCAATTCCCAGAAGCACCTGCCTGTGCCCTGTTGAAACTTCATGGCCACAGCCCCTGCTAGCATTGCCATGGGCAGCGTGGGCAGCTTGTTGGAACGGCAGGACTTCACCCCTGAAGAGCTACGGGCAGCACTCGCCGGGTCCCGGGGCTCCCGCCAGCCTGATGGGCTCCTCCGGAAGGGTTTGGGCCAGCGTGAGCTCCTCAGCTACCTGCACCTCCCCAAGAAGGACGGCAAGGCCACGAAGCGAGCCCCTCGGAATGAGCCAGCCGACTATGCCACCCTCTACTACCGTGAACACCCTCGGGCCGGTGACTTCAGCAAGACTTCGCTGCCTGAGCGTGGTCGCTTTGACAAGGTGTGCCTCTCGCCGTGCCCTTCACATGGCATGGCAGATTGGAGACCCTGATGCTGGGATGGGATGGGAACAGGGCAGGCTGAGATGTGAAAATCCTACTATGGGCTGGCCTGAAGCTTGGTCACTGCCTGCTAGTGGCATGTGCCCCGTGCTTTCAAAGGGGCTGTGGGAGCATCGGGAGGGTAGAGCAGAGCAGTCAGCTGGGGCCTCACTCTTGCCCTCTCTTCCTGGCAGTGCCGCATTCGTCCATCAGTGTTCAAGCCTGCAACAGGTACTGGAAAAGCCTTCCTGTCCATGCAGAGCCTGGCAGCCCACAAGGGCCAGAAGCTGTGGCGCAGCAATGGCAGCTTGCACACACTGGCCTGCCACCCGCCCCTGAGCCCAGGACCCCAGGCCAGCCAGGCCCGTGCACAGCTGCTGCACGCCCTCAGCCTGGATGAGGGTGGCCCTGAGCCTGAGCCCAGCCTGTCTGACTCCTCCAGTGGAGGCAGTTTTGGCCGCAGTCCTGGCACCGGCCCCAACCCCTTCAGTTCCTCTGTGGGCCACATTAATCACCTTGGGGGCTCCCTGGACCGGGCTGCTCGGAGCCCCAAGGAGGCTGGACCTCTGGCTGTGCTGAGCTGTCTGCCAGAGCCACCGCCCCCCTACGAATTCTCCTGCCCCACTGCTGAAGAGGTGGTGGCAATGCTGCCCGAGACCTGTGAGGACTTCAAGAGGAGCCTCAGTGACGAGGATAGCTCCAGCCCCTTCACACAGGTGAGGGAGCTACTGCCCTGTGGTCCTGTGCTGTCCCGTGGCATTGGGACATGGCCCAGACAGAGGGGCCCCAGCCAGTTCAACCAAATGGCTCTGGGCACAAGAGAATAAGAAAGAGGAAAGTCTCTTCTCTCTCCCACATCCCACTTGGCAGGGATGTCATGTCACTGGTGGTCCTTGCTTGGGAGTTGTATGGGAAGGAGAGAGAGATGTTCCATGGGAGGGCCATGTGTTGAGGACGCTTGACCTCTGGGGGGCGTCCCCAGTTAAAGTGCATGTGTGGCTGGGCCCTGGGCCTTGTGATGTTGGGGCACAGGACCGGAACTATGGCTGGGTGGTGCAGGTGGAGAGCTGTGGGAGTGCAGGTGGCTTGCTCCAGGAGGCGGGGCCGCATTTGGATATCTGAGCACAGTCCATGCTGGCCCTATCAGACGCCTCTTACCCTTGGCAGATGCTAGAGGAGCGCCAGCGGCTGTGGCTATCTGAACTGAAGCGCCTGTACGTGGAACGGCTGCACGAGGTAGCCCAGAAGGCCGAACGCAGTGAGCGCAATCTCCAGCTGCAGTTGTTCATGGCTCAGCAGGAGCAGCGGCGCCTGCGCAAAGAGCTGTGGGCCCAGCAGGGCCTGGCACCCGAGCCTCGGCCCCCGGGCCCCCTCCCAGAGGGTGATCCCAGCACCCGACCAGAGGAGGAAGCCCGATGGGAGGTGAGATGTGACCAGGGGCTCAGAAGCTTTACCATCCCCGTCCTCTGCTTGCTCCCCAACCAGCTCCCTATACCCTGCTTTGCTTGGCTCTTATCCTGTTCCCTCTTCTGTGCTCCCCCCTCCCAGGTGTGCCAGAAGACAGCGGAGATTAGCCTCTTGAAGCAGCAGCTGCGGGAAGCCCAGTCGGAGCTGGCGCAGAAGCTGGCCGAGATCTTCAGCCTGAAGACGCAACTTCGGGCCAGCCGGGCACAAGCCCAGGCCCAGGACGCAGAGCTGGCCCGGCTGCGCGAAGCTGTGCGCAGCCTACAGGAACAGGCCCCTCGGGAGGAAGCCCCAGGCAGCTGTGAGACTGATGACTGCAAGAGCAGGGGGCTGCTGGGGGAAACAGGAGGTAGTGAGGCTGGAGAAGGTGCCGAGCAGCTGCGGGCTGAGCTGCTGCAAGAGCGGCTCCGGAGCCAGGAGCAGGCACTACGCTTCGAGCAGGAGCGGAGGACTTGGCAGGAGGAGAAGGAGCGGGTGCTGCGCTACCAGCGGGAGATCCAGGGGGGCTACATGGACATGTACCGCCGCAACCAGGCGCTGGAACAGGAATTAAGAGCGCTGCAGGAGCCCCCCACGCCCTGGAGTCCTCGGCTGGAGTCCTCCAAGATCTGAGGCCAGTGGAGGGAGCTGACAGCGGAAACACTGTCAGAAGACTCCCTGAGACAACCAGCTCCTCCCTTACACTGGTCTGGGGCAGAATCTGCATAGACCAGCCCAGGGACGGAGAGGCCTGCCGAGAAGAGGGATCCAGTGGGGTCATGGCTGGACAAGGTGCTGGAGGCAGGAGCCAGGACAAGGCCCTCCTGGCGGAGGAGTACCAGGCAGGGCCCAGCCCTGCTCCCTGGAGTTGGTGTGGCCCAGGGAAGGAGGTTGGGGAATAAAGAGCCCTATGATACAGAAGGGCAGGCTGAGGGAGGTGGGAGATCTGGGCTGAGGCCGTACTGGATGGAAGGAGGCTGAGATGGGAACAGTGGCCTCCTCCGGAATAAAACCACGTTTTCTCTGAGGAGGTCCTGGTGATAATGTTGAGCCTCTCCTTGGCCTGAATCCAGAGCATCAGTGGTGGTTGAGGTTGGGAGCCACTAGCCTGGGCTGTAGCTCCTCCCCTGGTCATGGTCGGTGAGAGGGTGTGCCCTGCGCTTGACTGTTCAGCTGCCGGACATGCGTGTTGGGGAGTGAGGAATCTTCCTCCTTACCCCAGCACCACAGTTCCTTAACTGTCGTGTAGGCTGAAATTTCTTTCTTCAATACCAGTGGGTTTTTCAGAAAGCACAATACTAGGGAACTCCAGGAAAACAAAAGGGTAAGTCAACCAAAGCCTTTAGAGAACATGAAATGTTCTCTTGGTAGGAAGTCTGGGCCTCTGGTGTTCAGTTCATTGCTGGGTTTGGGGCCAGCCTGACAACTTCCCCTGAAGCATCCAAAGGTTCCAGTGGGGTCCTGCCTCTCTCAGAACCCACCTCCTATTTTTCTGTCTGGCTCTGGTGTGTTCCCTCTGTAGGGGTGGGGGACTCTAGGAAGGTGCAAGAGGAGAGGCCGGGAAAACTTGCAGGTCACATGGTAGAGGGCATTCACCACAGCAAGAATGGGAACATTTCCCTGGAAGCCATGGAGGACTGTGGGGTATTTTCAAGCACGGGATGAGTTTTGATCGATTTGTATTCTGGAAAGCTCTCTCCCAAGAGAAAGCAGTCCCCACCCCGTTCCATCTTGCACCAGGTTCCACGACTGTTGATCTCTGCTCTCAGCTAAGGCTGGTCCCAGGTCCCACGCTCACCCCTGGCCTCAGAGGTCTGGCTTCCCTTCCGGGCCTTTGCTGCCCTCCTGAGTGGGTGGCCTGGAGCACAGACCCAGTCTGGCCGTGCCAGTAGTGTTTCTTCATGCAAGGGAAAGCTCAGCTTCCTTACGGATGCATCATTGGATGCTTACAGTCTGCCAGGTGCTGTGTTGGGCCCTTGTGGGCATGGGGGCACAGATTAAGTTAGATGTGCTTCCTGACCTGGGGGGGGCCAGCACAGAGATACCTGCGCTCCAGTCCCTTTCCTGCTAGGGCAGCTCGGGGAGCCTCAAAAGGTAGCAGAAAGCTCCAGGTTCCTCCTTTTGGCTGTGCTCCGGTCCTCCTGTGTGGTGCCTGGCAGCTCCTCAGACCCAGCAGCAGGTCTGTGTGCTGGGCTGTGGATAAGGGTTGGCTGGTTGTAGACTGTGGAGCGGGAGCTAGTGGACTCCGCCTTTTTAGAGTGCAGAGTGGGGCATGTGAGTTGTTTGCCATGAGGATGGTGTGTTTATGGCCCTGTGAATAGTAGGTGTGTGTAGAGCTTGTGGGTGTGTCCTAGGGGGTGTGTTTGGGGCCTCCAAAAGCCAGCTCCTAGATTGGAGGCCAGGAAGGCAGTTTCCTGGCTCCTCCCTCTGCCCCATTCCTTCCCACCAAGCCCCAATCCCTCTTAGAACTGAGCAGGTATGGGTGGAGCCTGGGTCCCAGACAGACCCCTGGCCTAGCTGAGACCCATCTAGGCTCACACCTGAGCTTGGGTCCCCTGCCTTGGAGGGAGAGGAGGAGTACCAGGCTTAGGTTGGCCAGTCACCACAAACCTTGGTACCTACCATTCCCATTTCATAGCCCCTCCAAACCAATGTCTCTTAGCTAATGGCCCCTCCAGAGGACCTCCCCGCCAGAGCCAGGTGCTGGCCTGAAGTCTGGATCACTTCCTCCCTGTGGCCAGGAGCTGGTCAGACCAGGTACCCATGTGCCCAGGGTCTACCTTTTGGTGTACCAGCTCTGCAGAACAGCTCCCCACCCAGCAATTAGGGAGCTGGGCCGGCCAGTACAGCCAGCAGGGAGTGGGTGGGCGGTACCAAAACTTGGCAGCTGTGCCAGAAACCAAGGCCAGGCCCAGATGTAGAGAGAGGGCTCAGGAGAGCTGAAGCTGAGGCGTCTCAGAGGGAACCAGATCCCTATTAGCTCATCCATGCTGGGCAAACCAGTTCCCAGGTCCCCAAGCCGGCTGGGTGGCTCTGGGGCCAGCTGATCACAGGTGTCACTGTGGTGGCTACTGCTTCAGGGCAGCTCCTCCCTCCTGTTCCTGGCTGCCCCTCAGCTCCCCAGCTGCTCTTGCCTGACCTTGCCCTGCAGTCCCCTCCCCCAGCAGACTAGGTCCAGGCAGACAGTTCTGCCCAGAAATGTGGTGAGCTCCCCGTATAGGGCCTAGGGCCCCCTGTCTCTAGTCTCCTGTTTACTCAGATAATGTCATACCTTCCAGTAGCTCTCTGGGCCCCTTCACCTGTCACTTGGGGTCTCTGACACTCTGTCCTCCAGGATCACTGATAGGGTGCCCTCTTCCAACTTCAGCAGCTCTTCATATTCCTCTGAGCCCCCATCCTCTAAAGCACAGCCCCCTCAGGGTCCGGTCCTCAGATTCTGCCTCCTCAGGGAAGCTTTCCCAGAACTCACCCCCTCCCCTGCCTGGGCACTCCCTCCCTGTGCCCACAGTGCCTGTGCATCTCCATCCCCTTTCCACACTGCTGTAATTGTTGGTTTGCTTCTGTCTGCGTTGGGCTGTGGGCATTGCCAGGGCAGGGTGGTTTGTTTCGTTTTCATCCCCAAACCTGCTCTGGCTCCAGCCCCAGAGGGCACTGGGGAGATGTGGAGTCAAGAGTGACTACACCCCTGCCCTGAATAGGATGGGTTTGAGTTGGCGTAAGGCTCCAACTCTGAATGTTCATTTACCATTCATGGGTACCTGCTTTGTGCCAGGTCTGTGCCAAGCACGTGGGCTCCAGAACCAGTGCCATTCGTTTGACAGTGATGTATTAAGGTTCTCCTTCAGGGCCAGGTGTGGTTCTCGAGTGAGGAAGCCAAGGTGGCCAAGGCCCACTTACCCATGAGTGGGGGAGGGAGGCAACACACATGTCCACATATGGAAGGTCATTCCAGTTAGCGATGGGGGCCAGGCAGGAGATGAAGAAAACAGGAGAATCCAAAAGAGCTCTAACATACAGACCTGGGGAAAGCAGAGGGGCTTCCACAATGGCCTTGGGTCAGCAGACCGTGGAGAGGACAGAGGGATCCTATCTGGGAGCATGACAGTAAATTTCTCTAAGACGGGGGATGTAGGTATGGAACCTTTCTCCAAAGTAGGTTCATGCCCCATAGGGACGATTCAGATAGACAACCTACCATCCTAGTGGGTGGAGGCTTAGCCTCTATATTGGATTCCTTTTTTTTTTTTTTTTTTTTTTTTTAAGATGACTGGTAAGGGGATCTTAACCCTTGACTTGGTGTTGTCAGCACCACGTTCACCCAGTGAGCAACCAGCCATCCCTATATGGGATCCGAACCCGTGGCCTTGGTGTTATCAGCACCGCACTCTCCCGAGTGAGCCATGGGCTGGCCCCTTATATTGGATTCCAAAAAGAATAAGAATGGGATGTTTCTTGCAACAAAAACAAAAGTGATGTATGTCACAACAGGTGAGGCTCGAGTGTCGTGGGAGTTCAGAGGCGAGCTGGCTCATGTGTCAATAGAGGTGGTGGGGTGAAGGGGTAAGCTTCCTTGAGGAGGGGATGGCAGAGCTGCCCACAGTGTGAGGTGAAAGCATTTCAGATGGATCTAGACTTGGACACAGGGAAGCGTGGCGCAGTTCCCAGGGACAGTCCTCTCTGAAAGTGGGGCAAGGCAGATCCTGCACAGCCTGGTAAGTTGGCAGAGGAGTCCATGAAGCAGCAAAGGGGAGGGGTCAGAACTAGGATCAGCTTATGTGTACATAACCTGTGTGATCATACAGGGTCCCACGCTCACCAGGGCCCTGCACTTGATGTAATGCTCTGCTGTCACCATCCCGAATTTCTTAAGAATATCTGAACAAGTGGCCTTACATTTTCATTTTGCTCTGGGCCCTGCAAAATATGTAGGTGGTCCTGGCCTGACCCAAAGACTTGCAAGGAGGGACAGGAACAGGGAGACTGTTCCTGGGCCCAAGTCTGGCTGCCTTCCCCAAACAAAAACCCTCGCTTGGGGCAAAATCTGTTATCCCAGGGCATTCAGCTCCAGGCTTAGGCTTGTCAAAATCTTGTTACCATGGCTGCCTGCCCCAAACAAAAACAAACAACTCAAAAGTCACATGCTGGTGAAAATGGAAGTCAGCTTTAATTCAGAAATACCGGAGAATGGCCAGACTAAAACCATTTCAAAGACTCATTTACTAAGGGTTTTCTTTTTCTTCTTCTTTTTTTTTTTTAAAAGCAGCTGGCCAGTATGGGGATCCGAACCCTAGACCTTCATGTTAGAAGGTGGTACTCTAACCAACTGAGCTAAGCAGCCAGCCTACTGAGGGTTTCTTAAAGAGGAAATTGAGGGAATGGAACATAGAAAGTGAAAAGCAGGAGGGAGGGGGATGTGAGCTGTGGGGGCTCCGTGCAAGGAGCCAGGTGCAAGGTCTCACCAAGTCTGGTTTCTGTTCCTGTCCTTGGTGTTTTCTTAGGGTCCTGCTGGAGGGGTGCAATCAGCACAGCTTTACTGATGTCTTCCTTGGTTTCTCAAGATCTAGATAGTCATTGTAAGTCTGCAGCTCCAAGCTAACTGGAAAACAACTTTACATTTACACAAATAATGTCATCTTGCCCCATAACCAAGGTTCAAAGTATCATAACCATGGGAAAAGAGGGAACTCAGAGAAATGCATGCTAAGAAAAAACGTGTCTTTTGACATCTCCTGAAGCCCAGGTGGTTTTAGATCCCAACATTGTTTCAGTCCTGCTCACTCCGACAAGAGGAGACAGGGAACTGTTCTAGAGTCACCTGCAGTGGGGAAGCAAGATATTAGAGCCTGAACAGGTCCTGGGCCTGGCTGGGGAGGAGCTCTGGCTGCCCTGGGCCGAGCCCTGGTGCTCTTGGGAGGGCAGGCAGTACTGCAGCCCCCATCCCCACCAGCTATCAAGGATGGTCCATCTTTTTCAGTTCAGCCCTCCAGGACCTACTCTGGGAGGTGATGAAAGTTGTATTTCCTTTCTTTTTTTTTTTTTTTAAAGAGCCACAGGCCAGCCCAGAAAGTTGTATTTTCAGGTGAGCACTTGACTTTGGAGGATTTGTCCTCTCTGTTCAAGAACCTCATTTTGCTATTTTAAGATATATAGTGCTCTTTGTGTGCCTGTCCCCCCACCCCCATTTTTAAGACATACTCTACATATATTACATACTGTACCCACTCTACAGTACAGTTTTTAGAGTTCTGACAAATGCAGAATTGTATAACCAACCTTACAATCAAGATACAGAATACAGCCCCATATTTTCCCAAAATTCCCATGCGCCTCAGAAGTCAACCCCTCTTGATCTGCTTCCTCAATAACCTTGTGTTTTTTCTTTTTTTTCCTTTTTGTAAGCAGTGTTTAGTCCTTTCACTCTAACATGTAATATTAGAACATATTACAAAGTAGCAAGAGAAACAATATGACATTGGTGTAAAAATAAATATACAACTCAGTGGAAAGAATGAAAAGCCAGAAATAGATTCCATTCCAAAGAAAATCTTACAGTATAAAGAACTTCAAAATGAAAGAGTAAGGAAGGATTATTTAACAAGAGGTGGTGGGATAACTGGACAAAAATTTGGGGAAAAAATGTCATACTTTGTACCACCCCTGCCAAAATAAAATGGACATTTATTGAGTTAAATTTTAAAAATCATATCCTGAGAAATTGATGCTGGCGTCCAGAAGACGATACCCCAAAGTATGAGAATTTGGCAAGCTGAGTGCTTTGAACTAGAGAATCAAGGTCTTTCTTTTTTTTATTATTTTTATTTTTCCTTTTTGTCTTTTTTTACTGACCGGCAACGGAATCGCAACCCTCGGTGTTACCGGTCTCCACAAGGGATCCGAACCCTCGGCGGGAGCGCCGCTGTGTTCCCAAGCAGTGCACTCTCCATTGCGCCACCGGGCCGGCCCGAGAATCAAGGTCTTTCTGACTTCTCCTTCTCTGAAGTTCCTTTATGTGACTAAGGGAAGTTCAAAGAAAGAACACAGTTGTCTGGAGCCCCATACCTGTAATCCCATCAGATTCACAGGGAAGGAGACTAAAGGTCGATACCCTATTCTGAGGACTTCTACCTGAGAAACTTTATCTGCATAACAAGACAACCTTTTTTTTTCCCCTCCCCTAAACCTCCCTCAACCAGTCAACACTTCCGCCCAGAAACTCCAAGTCCCTATATCTCTTTGTAGCTCAAAATGCTATTTTGGCTTGTCAAAGAACAAAATTGCAACATATTTAGTTGAAGATCTCAATTGGCTTTATTACTATTCTAGAATAGGCAGCACTTTATTCTATAAAATAGAGTAAGTGATCACATGAGCCAAGCAGAGGAGGTTGGGGGGCGCAGCTGGTAGAGAGGGCTGGTTTGAGGATCTGAACCCATAAGATAATAAGATGATAACGCTGTGGTGTAACCTACTGAGCTAAGCGGCCAGCTCAGGAGGTTGGTTTTATAGATAGGAAAAAGGCTAAAGAAAACAGAAACAAAGAACAAAAAGTGGATTGGTTATTTCAAAATTACTGTCCTTGTAAAGTGGGGACAGGAAGACAGAACAATAGAAAAACATCAGGTTACCTCAGGCTATCTCTTTTGTGTAAGGACTAAAGCAGGGGGAACTTCATTATCATACCTACTGAAGATTTAAACTGGCCTGTTTGGGAAATTGCTGTTATCTTCTTCCTGACTCCCTGGGAAGGTCAGACCACAGCTTAAGTAACATAGAATTTAGCAGAAATGACTCCATTTTGATCTTTAGTACGGTCTTTTGGGGCCTAGTGCAGGAAGTTAGTCCAAAACAATGGCCTCCTATAATTTTTATTTAACAGGTTTCAACCATCTTGCCCTGTATGTGTATATATACATAAAATAAAATAAAAACACACACACACACACACACACACACACGGCAAGATGGTTGAAGATACATATATATATTGGCGGCTTGCCGGCGTGGGCATCCGAACCCTTGACCTGGGTGTTAGAATACCGCCCTCTAACCAACTGAGCTAACCAGCTAGCCCAGGCCCTTCTTTGAGCCTCATATTTTGTGGGACTCCTGTGCACATGGATGTGATAAATTTGTATGCCTTTCCTCCTGTTAATCTGTCTACTGTTAAGTTTATTCCAAACACTCATTATCTAACTTTAAGAGAATAGAGGGAAAATTCAAAACTCCCCCACAATGGCAACAAGTTACATAGATTATTACTGAATTAGTGGAGAGCAGCTAAACTTCTCTGCTTTGAAGTAATCCCCACCCCCAACAAAAAAAAACAAAACAAAAACACAATCCCAATGAGGAAAAACTGACAAAATCAACTATGTAATAAAACTTTGCGCACACTGAAAAGTAACAGTACCCAGAGTAATGCAAAGATAGCCCCATACTGGGGAAGAGAATGATAGACAAAGGTGAAATGGCCTGATGCGTGCGCGGCGCGTTCAAAGTTTTTGGAGAAGCCAGGCTTTGTTCATGACCAGTTCTCTGTGAGGAAGGCTGGTGCTCCTGGAGAGGAAGTGGGGAAGCCTGGGGCGTTCTCGAAAGCCTGTGAGGTCCTGTCCGCTTGGCTTGTCCCCAGGCAAGGTTCATGCAGCTGTCCGCCCCCGCGGCTTGCGCGTGGGGCGGGACCACCCAGGCTTCCGGCGCAGGGACTGGCTCCTCCGGGACGCTCGGTCCAGACGCCCGCGGGCTCACCGTCCGGCTGTGCGCAGCGCTCTTCCCTGCAATGTTTTATAAGGTTGTGTGTGTGTGTGTGTGTGTGTGTGTTATAAGGCTTTTGAGCCGCGGTTTCTTCATTTATAAGCGGAAGATACCGGCTTCTCAGAGCATCTTTGAGCACCTACTGTGTTCCAAAATCTCCCCAATGGAGCTTTTATCCCAGAAGTGAGGGAAGCGGGGTTAGGGGCCAGGAGACATAAAAATAAACACGCAATATAATTTCAAGTCAAATGCTATTAAAAAAACAAAGCTGGATTGTGCAAGTGCTGTAAAGAAAACAAAACAAGATTGTGCAAGGGTGTTGTGGGTGGAGTGGGGGGAGGAAAGGCGTGGAGCGTTCGAGGGGAGGGTGCCCTGGAATGAGACCGCCCGAAAAGGGAGCAGGAAGTCGGGAAACAGAAACTGAGCCTTTTCTCTTGGGCTGTTTCTAGTCCAAGTCTCTGAGGCCTGTGGAGGGAAGTATGGGGGCTTCTCTACCCCTTCCCTCCAGAGCAAGGGAGCCTGTAAGGATCGTAAATTCAGTCCGGGCTTGGGCTTGGGGTCACCGCCTCCACTCTCCTTTCTAACCCTCACTCTTCCTCTTTAGGGCAGATATGCAACCCCCCACCCCCCGCCAAGAAGAGCGACCGACCAATGGAGGGTGGCAGGGCAGGGACTGCGTGTTCCCCCGACCCCCAGCAGAATCTAATTCTCCTACCCAGTGAACAGATTAAGTAGGGGCTTAGGGGACCAGCGAGGCTAGGGTATACAAAAAAAAAAAAAAAAAAAAAAAAAAAAAAAAAAAAAAAGGACTTTTAAGCATCACTTGGTATTTGAAAAGAGCATCGCGGACCCATGGCGGAAGAAGCCTAACTGTTGGACCCCTTACATGCACAGTCCTGTGCGGTATAGTCTTTACTTTGAATTAGGGCGGGGTGCGGGGCAGGCAGGCATCAGCATTTGCGGTTTGGGGCTTCAGAGTGCGGAGTCGCAGCGATGGCACCGAGGCGCGCCTCAGCCTGCGAGCGAGTGGTTCGATCCGATTCCTTCCCGCCAACTGGGAGGCTGGGCCCGGCAGGCTGGACTGGGCGCCTGGGGGTCGTTCGGCGGCACAGCTCCCTCCGCCACCTCCCCACTCCTGTGGGCGACTCCACTCTTGACGCGCGCGGGAGGGGAAGGGCTCGGCGCTCAGGCGGAAAGACGCGGGCTCGCTGGACGGCCACCCCTCCGCAAAACCGCGAGTGGGCGAGTCCGTACTCGTGCGACAAGCGCCGCGACTTCCGGTTCCGATGACGGCGGCTCCGGAAGCCGGGGCCGGGGTTGCTGGACTAGGTGGGAGCGGGTGGGCTCCCTCACGCCGATCCGCCCCTGGGCTTGTTCTCTTCGTAGTCGTCGGCCCCGGGCCAGGAGCTGGAGTCCCACAGACTCATAGGACCCGGGTCCCGCCCTCCAACAGCCGCCTCAGCCGGGGGCGTCGCTCGGACTAAGAAGTCTCATCCTAGTTCGACGCGGCTGGGTCGGAGGTAACCAGGTGCTGACCCGGGGCCCGGCATGGCATTTGAGCAGTTTTCTTCATTTATAAGCGAAGGATATAAATCTTTTTGAAGGATGAGTAGGAGTTTGCCAGTCGTTTGCATGTTAATGCAGATGAAACTCCCAGTAGAGACTACTGTCTAGGGAAAATGGTGGGTTTTTTCCTCCTCCAGTTTTGGTTAATGAGAAAAGTTGTCAAATCTCACATAGGAATGTGCAGTGAAGGAAAGGAACAGGGTGATATGATAGGGTGACTGGCGTGAGGGAGGGACAGAGGGATCAGTGTTAAATACTGTGGTCTAGGAGAGCTTCTCTGAATAGCCGCCTGGGTTTTCTGGGTGGAATACCCACAAACGTTTCTATTTTTCCAGTTCATTTATTTTATTTTTACATTTTTTGAGTTAATCATACTTCTCAGCTTTGGTACCTTTATTTGGTCCATACAAGGCCTTTGTGTTTATTTATTTCTCCTTTGTATTTATTTACGTATTCCCTTTTCCCCCCATTCCTCCTCTCCACCTTGGGAAACCTCTCTGATGTGTTTGATGTATGTCCTTTTATTTGGGGGGTTGTATGCATATTTTTTGTTTCTTTTTTCTTTCTTTGTATGCATATAATTTTAATTCACATTCTGCCTAGACTTCATTTTCTTTCTTTTTTTCCTCTTCCATACCATGTTTTGGGATCTTACAGATGTTGTGTGGCTATATTTGGAACACAGTTTCTAAAATTCTACACAGGTTTCCATAGGTGCATCCCCCACATTGTACTTACTTGACTTATTGATTCCTCTATGTAGGTCCCCAGATTGTTTCCAACTCCTTGCCACAACAAACAGTACTGGGGTGAAAATCTTGCACCCATCTCCTTCCTCAGCTTTTTAAATACGATATCAAGATGCTGACTCGCATTTCCCTTTCATAAGCCTGGTATCTGTTGGTGTCTGAGAGGGCTAGACTATTTGAACTTGTTGAGGTCCTGATCTTTCTTGAACCATGTTTATTTTTGGTAAATTGTGATCTGGTTTCCAGACACTCTTGCAAACATTCTTTTGTGCTGCCATCTTCCCTACTTGATTCTTCTCACAGAACCTGTGGTCAATTTCGTGTTTCTTGTCATGACTACTGGTTGCTGTACAGTTATCCCAACGACAGAAATTTTCTGCTTTCCTTTCCTGGTGAAATAGTGGCCTGTTAAGCTGGTCTTGAGAGTACTTGTAATGCAATGTACTTAATAAGGGCTCTGAAGCCTAGAGCCAGACTGCTTGCTTGGCTTCAGTTCTCAGCTCCTCCACTTCCCAGCTGCATGACCTGGGGCAACTTATTTAATCTTTCTTTTTCTCATTTTCTCATCTGCAAAGTGGGTCTAATAATTGTGCCAGGGCAGGCCAGTTAGCTCAGTTGGTTAGAGCATGATGTTATAACATCAAGGTCAAGGGTTGACCTGCACGGGTCAACTGCAAAAAAAAAAAAAAAAAATTGTGCTTATCTTGTAGTGTTTTCGTGAGAATTAAGTAAATGAATTAATGCATGCAAAGTCATTAGAACAGTGCCTGGCACATAATAAGCCCCTATGAAATGTTAGCTATTAATAATAGCAATAACAATAATAATTACAGTATCATTTTAGACAGTTGTCCATGTTATATTTTGCCCATGTGTCATATCCAGTTATAGGGTGTTTGGGGATGGTAGGGAGAGCACATCTTCTGGACACCATAATTACAAATTCTAGTGTAATAGCATCAGCCATAAGGAGTGAGGGCATAAACACATCCCTCGGCCCTGGGTGCCAGTTCCCTGTCACTTGTTCCCTGTTTAGTAAGGAGACAGTTGCCACAGGGAGGCAAAGATGGTAGGGCCAGGAGTGTTGGTGCTGGTAGGAATGGGAAACAGAGTCTGGTGAAACTGAGAAGTTCCCAATGGTCACTTCTGACACAAGATTCTCTTTATATTGTTACTCTGTACGCTTCTTTGAGAGAATGGACAACTGGCTAGATTTGAATGTTTTGGTGGGACATATGACAGCCCTCTCATTTCAAATCCTGTAGGTGGAAGGATGGAAAGGGAAATAGACTCTGCACCAACATTTTGAAGATTGTCTATATGTTTAGTGTCAAAGGCTGCTCTGAAATAGAGCGGACAGTGGCACAGGGTGGAAAGGACTTGGAAGGGGGCCTGAATGGTAGGGAAGGTGGGACAAAGAAAGTCAATTTTCTTTCAGGGATATAAGGAGGCTGAAAGTTTGTGTTACACAAGAGAAGTTCTAGTCTGGTGGTGGAGGCAGGCCCTCAGACAAATCATTACCTAATGATCAAAACTGAAAAGGAGGGTGCAAAGTGAGAGTAGAGGGAGCCAGGGGGCGCAGGCTAGGGACAGCTGCTAAAGGAGATGACATCTGAACTAACTTGGGAAGGAAGGGCCAGTTTCTGAAGCAGTTGAGGTGAGGGGTGATAGCAGACCAGGGAGAGGAAGCAATATGTACCAGGGCATTGGAGCTGTGAGAGCGCAAGGGTTCAGGCTGGCTGGACACAAGGTGCTTGTCCATGGATGAGCAGCGGGAGAGGCTGAGGCTGGAGTGGTGGGCAAAGCCCATCAGTCAACATGGTTGGCATTCATTCCCTAGGCTGCATTTCCAAATATCAGCCATTCAAGGACTTCCTTCCTGGCTTATATCACTACAGTACACGGAAAACCAGTTCCACTAACAGTAAGAGAAGGTGGCCATAATGAATATATGAAAAATCCATGAAATATGACAATATGCAGTATATGGATTTCTAGTTAGATAGTGTTGCCTGCTGAGGGCTCTGCAAGGCCTGCTCTCTGTTTTGATTAAAAGGGAGATGAACGGGCCGGCCTGTGGCTCACTCGGGAGAGTGCGGTGCTGATAGCACCAGGGCCACGGGTTCGGATCCCATATAGGGATGGCCGGTTCGCTCACTGGGTGAGTGTGGTGCTGACAACACCAAGTCAAGGGTTAAGATCCCCTTACCGGTCATCTTTTTAAAAAAAAAAAAAAAAAAAAAAAGGGAGATGAACAAAGATAATAGAATGAAAAGAGTTGAAAATGCAGTAATTTTCTCACCATGATTCAAAAGACCCCTGTCCTTAGATCAGCCTGCATCCTCCACTGGGTATCCCAGCTGGGGAAGACAGAAGCTGTGGACAGATATTTTAAGTTAAGCAGTGAATTTCTGAGCATTGATATATATGGCAATGGGGAGAGGGATCTGGAGAAATGGTTGGGGAGCCCAGATGGGACCTGACCTAACCGACCCTCCCCAGGCAGAGGCCGCCATGGAGCAGTGTGCATGCGTGGAGAGAGAGCTGGACAAGGTGCTGCAAAAGTTCCTTACCTATGGCCAGCACTGCGAGCAGAGCCTGGAAGAGCTGCTGCACTATGTGGGCCAGCTACGGGCTGAGCTGGCCAGCGCAGGTAGGTGTCCACTCCCTGCTGAGAGCCCCACGCCAGCCTCCCTTGGACATGGGAGACCCGAGGTTACTTGGTGACAGGCTTCCAGAAAGATGATGATTTGGACATTGGTACATGCATCTCTAGGCCTCCTTGAAGAAGGGTATGCAGTTTCTGAGCTATTTCAAAAAGCCCAATAAAAATTGTTCATTTATCTGAGATTATTTCCATTTATATTTTATTTTTAATTTGCTTTTCTCTTTTCAACTTTTCAGGTGTTAAGATAATTTCAAATTTACAGGAAAGTTCCAAAATAGTTTACAGAACTCATATACCCTTCACCCAGCTTCACCAGCTGCTAATGTGTTGCCATATTTGCTTTATCATTTTATTGCATATTATTACTTTTTAACCATTTGAAAATAAATTGCAGATATTGCAGCCCCCTTTGCCCATCAATGTTCAGTGTGTATTTCCTAAGATCAAAGGCATTCACTTATGCAAATACAGAGTAATTATTAAGAACAAGAAATGAAACTGATATAATATTATCACCTAATGACTATAGTTCACATTTCTCTTTTGCCATTGTTTCAGAAATTTGCATAAAGCATTTTATTTTCCAGTCCAGGATCCAATCCAAGGTCATCCACTGCATTTAGTTTCTTTCTACTCTTTAGTTTTTTAAATCTGGAACATTTCCTCTGCCTTCCTTTATCTTTCCTGACATTGACATTTTTTTTTTTGTCTTTTTTCCGTGTCCGGCAACGGATCGCAACCCTCAGTGTTGCCCCCGTACCGGACCGGGGACCGGCAACGGGATCGCAAGCCTCGGTGTTGCTCCCGCGCCTCGCTCAGCCAGTGAGCGGGAGCCGGTCTGTATGTGGGATCCGAACCCTCGGACGGGAGCGCCGCTGCGCTTCCCAAGCGGCGCACTACCCAGTGCGCCACCGGGCCGGCCCAGCCTGACATTGACATTTTGGAAGCATTAACGACAGTCATTTTGCATAACGTCTTTCAGTCTGGATTTGTCTGATGTTTCCTCATCATTCAGGGTTTGCATTTTTGGCAGGAGTACTTTGGAAGCTATGTGCTTCTCTGTGCATCACATTGGGAGGCATGAGACATCAGTTCATCCATTATTAGTTATGTTCACTTTACACACTTGGTTAAGATGCCGTCTGCCAGGTTCCTCCACTGTAAAGTTCCTAATTTTTTCTTTGTAATTAATTAACAAGTAGTTTGTAGGAAGATACTTTGAGACTGTATAAATGTCCTGCTCTTCATCAAACTTCAGCCCACTAGTTTTGGCTTCCATAGATGATTGTTTCCTGAATCAATTATTACTAAAATGGTTGCAACATGGGTGATTTTTCCTGCTGTATCATTCTTTATACATTTATTGGTTGGCATTCAGCTGTAAAGAAGAAGATTCCCCTTCTCCTTTATTATCAGTTCACACTCATACAGATTCTTATTTTATTCAATGGGTTATAATCTATTACTGTTACTTATTTTAATGTTCAAATTGTCTTAGATTTGACCAGAGGACTCTCTGGTTCCTATGTCTTTTTTTTTTTTTAATTTGAGCTATAATTCACATACCATTAGATTCACATTTTTAAAGTATATAATTCAGTGGTTTTTAGTATATTTATGGAGTTGTGCAATCTCACTATCAAATTTCAAAAGGTGGAGGGTGCCTAGCTGGTTATCTTATTTGATAACACCAAGGTCAAGGGTTCGGATCCCATACGGACCAGCCACCAAAAAAATAATAATTTCAGAATATTTTCATCACCCCCAAAAGAAACCCAACCCTTTAACAGTCAGGACATTCCTCCCTTCCTACAGTCCCTGGCAACCACTAATCTTTTTATCTCTATAAATTTACTATTCAGGGCACTTCATATAAATGGAATCATACAATATGTGGTGTTTTGTGTCTGGCTTTCATTAGCATAATGTTTGGAAGGTTCACCCCTGTTGTAGCATGTATGAGTACTTCATTCCTTTTTATGGCTGAATAATATTCCATTGTATGAATATCCATATTTTACATATCCATTATATGATGGACATTTGGGTTTTTTCCACCCTTTAGCTACTATGAATAATGTGTGGACATATGTTTTCATTTTTCTTGGGTATGTACCTAGGAATGGAATTGCTGGGTCATATGGTAACTGTTTAACTTGACAGTCAAATACACAATTGTGTGTGATGTAGTAGATAAGCTAAAATAAATTACTTAACATACATTAAGTGCCAAACATCTTCATTTCACAGCAACCTACAATATTACAGATGAGGAAATGAAGGCTCTGAGATATAAACTGACTTGTCCCACTTGACTAGATTGAACCAAGTCATTCAGTTAAAAAGTGGCAGGATCTGGAATAGAAGCTAGGCAGTTCTCTCTGGAGTTTAGGTCTGCCTCCTGGTCTACCAGGCTGGCATTTAGAATACAGGGAGCAAATACAGGGTCTGTGTCCTACTCATTCCACTGTTTTTCTGCAGCCCTCCAGGGGACCCCTCTCTCAGCTACTCTCTCCCTGGTGATGTCCCAGTGCTGCCGAAAGATCAAAGACACTGTGCAGAAACTGGCTTCAGACCACAAGGACATTCACAGCAGCGTGTCCCGAGTGGGCAAAGCCATTGATAGGGTGAGCGTGTGGGCAGCCCCAGGCCTGTGGGTGGGAATACTCTGGAGCTAGTGTGTACAGGGCTTGGCAGAAGAGCAAGTATGAGTGCCCAAGTCACAGGGCCCTTTCTCTCCTCCTTGTCAGAACTTTGACTCTGAGATTTGTGGTGTAGTCTCGGACGCAGTATGGGACTCCCGGGAGAAGCAGCAGCAGATCCTGCAGATGGCCATTGTGGAGCACCTCTACCAGCAGGGCATGCTCAGTGTCGCCGAGGAGCTATGCCAGGTAACAGGAAGGTGCTGAGAGGACCTGCCTGTTCTCCTTTTTATCTGATAGTTTTCTTTCTTTTGAGTCCCTGCCATTCTTTAAATAAATTTATTCTAGAAAGGCAGTCAGTCCCCCTGCCATAAATAGAGGTAGTTCTGAAAACATATGATGAAAAGTAAAGTTACTAATTTCTAGTTAGAGCTGATTTCCAGCCATGGTTCTGACCTGAGACCTGATATCCCTTTATTAAAAAGGGAGATTGGTGAAATGACAAAGTAGTACTTGCTAGGTGTTAAAGACACTCGGGCAGTAAAAAGTAAAGTATATTTTCCCTTAATGTAATTAGGAGGATTGAAAAGGAATAATTTTCTCACCGTGCTACTCAGTGCTAGGCCTGGGGGCTGTCTCTAGTACTCCAGTGATGGGGTGAGGTTTGCAGTCTGCATTCTGCATTCTGGGAGGTCAGCATGTCTCACTCAGCCTCCCAGAACTGAAATAGGAACAAGCAGCTGGCAGGAGACCATGGCTCCTCATGCAAATCCCGGCTCCTTCCAGCCTGTTTTTGGCAGATGAGGTTTTATTATTATTGCCTGACAGAGAATTTTGGAAACACTGCCTTCCAGTGGTGGGATCTCTCTCTCTCCCCACAGGAATCAACACTGAATGTGGACTTGGATTTCAAACAGCCTTTCCTGGAATTGAATCGAATCCTGGAAGCTCTGCATGAACAAGACCTGGGGCCTGCATTGGAGTAAGGAGGCCCTTGGGTGGGCCGGGGGCACTGGGCCGGTGGCCACTGTGCCCCAACCTCTCAGGGCACAGGGCTTGTCTGTGGTCTTCATTTCACCCAAATGTACTTGATATGCCCCAAGCTGTGGCCTCACACAGGCTTTTGGAGTCCTCCTCTCAGGTCCTGGCTCTGCCAGAGCCCCTTTTCTAATCCTCCACAGCTCCACACTAAACTGGCCCCTTTCTTCCCAGATGGGCCATCTCCCACAGGCAGCGCCTGCTGGAGCTCAACAGCTCCCTGGAGTTTAAGCTGCACCGATTGCACTTCATCCGCCTCCTGATGGGTGGCCCTGAGAAGCAGCTGGAGGCCCTCAGCTATGCCCGGCACTTCCAGCCCTTTGCTCAGCTGCACCAGCGGGGTAAGTGCCCAGGCTGCTGAGGCTGGTGCTGCTGGGGTCCAGCAGATGTCAGGATGCGTTGGGTTACATCAGGTTGCCAGTCCCTGTGTCAATATGGAGTGTATGTTACCCAGATAGCTCCTGAAAACCCCAACCTGAAAATTTCTGTAACTCCTCATTGTCTACAAGGTGAACTCTATAAATTCAAGCCTCTTCCTCACCCACTTCTGCCATACCTTTTTAGCTTCATCTCAGACCACTCCAGGTCCTCAGTGCCTGCCAAGTGCCCTGCCCTCTCGTGCACTCTGCCTCATGTCTCTCCCCACCTAGAAGAGCCCTGATTGTTTTTTGTTTTTAATAGAAAAAGAGGCATAACAAATTTTATGCTAACTTGCTGAGAGAGGGCAATGCCTGGGGGAATGGCAAGAAAGTGATTGCTCAATAACCCAGTGAGGTGCAGAAGCTTATATACTGTTCTTCATAGGTGTATTAGTCTGTTTTGTGTTGCTTATAACAAAATACCTGAAACTGGGTGATTTATACAGAAAAACGAAATTTATTTGCTTACAGTTTCTGAGGCTGGGAAATCCAAAGTCCATCTGGTGGTGTCTGACATTGCAAGAGAGTGGAAACAGAGAGAGAGAGACAGACTCTCCTCTTCTTTTAAAGCCCTCAGAACCATGCCCCTGACCACCATTTTTAATCCATTCACTACTGCATGGTCCTACAATCCAATCACCTCTTCAAGGCTCCACCTTTCAATTACCATAATAGGATTTCCCACCCTCTTAACAGTCACAGTGGGGGCTAAGTTTCTAATACATAAAACTTGGGGGACACAATTCAAGCTTCAATGAATTTTGGGGGGACATAATTCAATCCACTTACAATAGGGGAGGGGGAGATGGGGAATGTAGACAGTTCTTCTGAGGGACAGTAAATCCTTTAATGGAATTTCAGTAGGCCTGAGAGACAGATACTGTCCTGTGAAAAGGTCTTTACAGGTATGGTGACCTCCTAGTTCCCCTACTCGTTTTAAGACTCATCTGAGCATCTCCTCTGGAGCATTCTTCCTGAGCCCTCTTCTTTCACATTAGGATTTCTAAATCTGTCATTTGAGTCTCACCTTCAAGATGCTCACCAGTAGTAATCCACACTGTTATTAACTTTTTTCTTTAGCCCCTCTCATATTTACTATTTAAAATCTTATTTTAAAATAACTATCATGATAACCAAGCAGTGTTTAAGCTAGATACTGCTGCCTCCTGAAAGCCTGAACCTGGGATCTATTATGTTAAAAAGGGAGATTAACTAGGGTTAGAGAATAGAGACATTAGCACCAACCTGAGACTCATTCCTTCATGCAATCAGAAGGATGGAAAGAGAACTGGAAAGGAACTCTCCTTCCTACCAGTTCCAGGTAATCCCTGTCCTTGTTCTACAGAAGCAGCCCAGAGACTCCACCTCCTCACTGGATTTAGAAAAAAATCACTTTTTGGGCCGGCCCGGTGGCACACTCGGTAGAGTGCGGCGCTTGGGAGTGCGGTGGCGCTCCGCCGAGGGTTCGGATCCCATATAGAGACTGGTCTGCTCACTGGTTGAGCACGGTGTGGGCGCGACACCGAGGGTTGCGATCCCGTTACCGGTCACGAAAAAAGACAAAAAGGAAAAAAAAGAAAAAAATCACTTTTGATTGAGGATATTTCAACCCCTACTCAGTCTGGTCAGGGGCCTGGAAGCTGCTGGGCTCAGCCTGGCTGACAGTATTACGCTTTGCAGTCCTGTGCCCCCTTAGGGGATGGACCCAGAGCCCCTGCACGCCCTGAGCTGATGCCTTGGTTGCCTTGTAGAGATCCAGGTGATGATGGGCAGTCTAGTGTACCTGCGGCTGGGCTTGGAGAAGTCACCCTACTGCCACCTCCTGGACAACAGCCACTGGGTGGAGATCTGTGAGACCTTTACCCGAGATGCTTGTTCGTTGCTGGGGCTTTCTGTGGAGTCCCCCCTCAGCGTCAGGTACAACCCAGCCCTGTGATGGCAGCACAAGTGGGAAGGTAGGGAGGGAAACGATTTTGCTAAGGCCCTGCCAGGTGCTTTCACAGACTTAAATGGGCTTTTTTAGTCATTTTCAAGATAGGAATTATCTGTTTTTACAGTTAAAGAAACAGATTAGGAAGAGTTGTGGCCCAAGGTCACCACAAAGTCAGTGGCAGGGTCAGGGTTCCCATTTTGCAAGGTCTCTTGAATGAGGTCCCTGCCCCTCCTGTAGCCCACCTTCCTCACAACCTCATCTCTCAAACACCACTTCCCTTCAGGGGAGACTTGAGTAGCTAAGTAACATATATTCAGAGCTCCTGCTTCTAAGTCTCCTTCTCAATAGCATTCTTCTCTCAACCTCCGCACCCCTAGGAGCTAGAGGTACTGTTGTCCTCATTTTAGATGAGAAAATGGAGGTTCAAGATGTGAATATACTTGTCTCAGGCTTCATGAGGATAAAGGGCACTTGGACCTGAGGCCAGAGCCATACACTCCACCGCAGCAGACAGTGTCACAGTGCATTTTACTCACACTAGTTATGGAATCTAATACTCCACCCCAGTATGGTGGGTTGACTCCACTCTGATCTAATTTGTTCTGGGTTCAGGTTGTAGAACAGTATTTTCCAGCAAGAATACCATTGGTAATTTAGACCAGACGATTCTGTTGTGCAAGACTGACCTGTGCACTATAGGGTATTTTGTATCTGAGGTTCCAGCCAGTAGGCTACCTACCCCTGTGTAATCGTCATGAGAACTGAATCCCCCTCCCCCATTAAGTGTCCTAGTTGATTGATAGCCACTGTTAGAGAAGTGTATTATGACAACAGAGTAGGGCAGATTCTACAGGTGTGCTGGGGCCTTTCTGAATTGATCACTGTCTCCCAGTCACACCAAGGACTTTTCAGTGGTTTGGATGAGCAGACATCTGCCCCTGGAGCTTCGTTTTGTCTTTTCCATAGGTTCTCAAATTTGGGGTGCATTAGAATGACTCTCTAGAGTTGGACATACATAACTACATATGTGCCATTTTATGGAACAATCTAAGGAATCTTCAAGGACTGATTTGACCTGACTCCACTTTAGAATGGGTCTCAAGTCCTGTGCCGAAGACATGGTGTGCTGGTCCTTTTGTCTTGTCAGCTGGGTCCCTGTGGTCTGAGCCACTCCAGCCCCTGCTCTTTGTTCTGCAGCTTTGCCTCTGGCTGTGTGGCGCTGCCTGTGCTGATGAACATCAAAGCTGTGATTGAGCAGAGGCAGTGCACCGGCGTCTGGAGTCACAAGGATGAATTACCGGTGAGGCCTGGCAGGGGGAGGTATGGGCAGAAGTTGCTGGGGAGGATAGCCATGACAGGAAGTGGAACTCACCCGTTTGCTGGCCTCCCCAGATTGAGATCGAACTAGGCATGAAGTGCTGGTATCATTCAGTGTTTGCGTGCCCCATTCTCCGCCAGCAGACGTCAGATTCCAACCCTCCCATCAAGCTCATCTGTGGCCACGTCATCTCCCGAGATGCACTCAACAAGCTCATCAATGGAGGAAAGTAAGTTCCTCCTGCTGTGCTCCTTCTTGGTACTGAGCTGACCTGCTGGCCACCCTGAGACACTTGTTTGTCCTCCCTTTGCAGGCTGAAGTGTCCCTACTGTCCTATGGAGCAGAACCCGGCAGATGGGAAACGCATCATATTCTGATTCCTGCCTGGAAGGAACTTTGTCGGAAGGGGTTTTTCACCCACGAGACTTGGTCTGTCTCGGTAGAGTGGTTGGCTTCAGTGGATCATGGTTCGTTCTAGAGCACCTGGCTGAGGAGTGCTACCATGGGGAGGGGCTGGACCAGCCCTTTGGTAGAGGCTGATGAAGGAGATGAACCAACCCACACCAGGCAGCTGGCTCCTTTGCTGTAGAGAAAGGGAAATGCTGCTGGCCTCTCTTACTACTGCTCTGTCTCTTCTTGTTGATATCTGCCATTGACTTAGTAGCAGCTGACAGAGCAGCAGAGGACTTGGCCAGCAGCAGACATCTCTCTGCCCTCAGCCATGGCTCTTGCTGCCATGCCAATGCTCATGTACACTCCTGTTCCTCAGCCCAAGGGTGTCCAGCTGTAGCCCATCTCCACCTGCTGTACAGCCTCAACTGTGTGTACCCATTTCCCACTGTACATAGTCCAAGTTTGAACTGAATGCCATTGTTTTATAACTTTAAGCAAATATATTTACAGCCCTTCTCCTTACTTCTCCTGGCCAGCCTTTAGTGTCACTGACAAATAATTAGTACCTGTGTCTACTGCTTGTAAGTATTGGGCATGGCTAAAAGCATGGCCAACTACAGTGAGCAGGCAGAAAGAACCCAACTCGCATCTGATTGGGGGGAAAACTTGGGAGATGTCAAACCCTGGGTGCTTTTACATATACATATGTAAAATCTTATTACCTCCACGTTAGAAATCAGTACAAGGGGATTTAGGAAGATGAAATGACTTACACAACAGGGCTCATAGCCTAGAAAGGAGAGAGCTTTGGAGTTTTTAACCTGATCTGACCCTCATGCCCAAGCTCTTTCCAGTTTATTCCAGGGTGCTTGAAGCCTGGCTGCTGCACTGAGTCCTGTGTGGGGCCTTTGACAGCAGGAGGGAACTTAAGTCTAAAATGTTTAAAGGGGCTGGGTTACCAGAAGAGATGTATTACACAGGAGAGATGACCTGGGGTTTTATATTTAGCTTTGTATTATTTAAAATTTACCATGTGGTGGGTAAATTGCTTCCGTAAGCCTCACAGTGGCATTTGAAGTTCCTGGGGGAAGGAGACATTCCTCTTTGGGAATGGAGGTGTCCCTGACATAGGAGCTGCAGGCTTCCATGACATGGGATCTGGGCCCTGCTGCCTTATCTTACAGCTCCCACCCACCCTGTAAGTGGGAACTGAAAGCTCTGGAGTGAGCTGCAGAATCAGTTCTCAGCTTGAGCCTATGAACCTGGCCCTGGGCAGCCAGAAATTAGCACTGAATGCTCTTAAAGTCCTTTGGGTTCTCTGGTGGGAAAGGCTGTTTCCACTCTTTCCTGCCTGCCAACTCCTTGGCCCCATCAGCAGCTGCTGCTTAAGAAAACACCCACAGTCTCACATTTTAGTCTTAGCATTTACTTCCCCCACTCCACATTTTTGGAACTGTCTTCATGTAGGCTCAACAGGAAACAGCACTGACGGAGAAGGCATTGGCTTTACTTTCATGAAATAGCTGTTGAAGTTGTCTGGGAAGAAGACGTGGGAACAGAGAGATGCTATGAGTGTGGACAGCAGGAAGGCAGCCAGCCGCCCCCCGCCAGTCCAACAGTTTCCAGAGCAGGTGCCAAGTGCTGCCCATTCCTTCACAGGGGTGGGGGCAGGGCCCGCACCTCCTCCAGGCACTCGTCATAGGCCTCCTGATATTCCTCATGGGGCTTGACCATTATCACGCAGGTGGGGCGCTTGGAGCCTGCTGCTGCACCCAAGTCCTACAAAGGAAAAAAGATGTTGAGAGAAAAGGTCACACAATCTGTACGCTATAGGGATTCACACACTGATGACCCATCGGCCTAATCTTGCCCACAGCCATGCTATTGGGTCCACATTATATTTAAAAACATTTCAAATTGGTTTCTATCATTACTTTTTTTAAAAACTTTTTTGGTGGCTGGCCTGTGTGGGGATCTGAATACGTGACCGTGATGTTATAAGGCTGCACTCTAACCAACTGAACTAAGCGGCCAGTCCTGGTTTCTATCATATAAACTCAGGCAAACTTTGGAAAGGCTCCAGCCCAGCAGGGACTGTCCCCATAGGCAGGGCTTATGCTCTTCAGGTCCCTGCCATTCCCCACCCCCTGTGCCCCAGATCTGGGCCCTGCTATGTAAGGATAAGGACACACTTCCTCTGAGCATGAACCCACCTAACAACTGACACAAGTGAAGCATCTTAGCTTATAAAGCATGTTCACATACGTCTGTTTTAATTCTTACGGTCCACAGAGGAGGGGGCTTTCAGTTTACAATAAGAAAAGTGAAATGCAGACATAACTTATCTGCAGTCCCACAACTAGGAAGCAGTGGAGCTGAGAATCCACGGTGGCCTGTCTTAACTCCAGCTCACCTTCTTCCCACTGCAGACCATGTCCCAGACCCCCTCTCCCAGTGCTGACCAAGGTCAGGGGGCTGCGTGTTCCTCACCGTCTTAGAGGGGATGTAGACATAGGGCAGGTTCCGGTCCTCACACAAAACTGGGAGATGGCAGTACACCTCAATGGGCAGTGTGTCTCCTGCCAAAACCATGATCCTGAAATGAGAGAAACCAGTTATTCTAGCTTGTTCCTTCCCTCTGTCAGTTGTAAGATGCCCCCACCCTCCAGGAGCCCACAGTGTAGGGCTGCCAATCTTTGAAGGAATGCAAAGTTGTATTTGGTGAGTGCATTCTTCTGGGGAGGTGATCTCTCTTTCTTGACAACATGTAAATACCACCAAAGTATGACAAGTGGTATAGTGCTGGGACAGATGAGGTATGGGAGGGGTGCTGAGAAGCAGCTCAGCTCTCTTTGGAGAGTCAAAAAAAGGCTTCAACTAGAAGGAGATGCTTAAACGGAAAGCTGAATGATGAATGCCTGTTAGGCAGAACATGGAGGGGCTGGGAACCGGGAAAGCACGATGCTAAGGGCATCAGAATGGCACCAGATACAAAGGGGCTGTCTGGAGCCTTGGATGGCTTTGGAATCCATGGTGGGGGTGGGAGAGCAGGGGATACACCCGAGAGCCTTGAATGCCAGGCTAAGAAACCTGAGTGACAGGGAGCCCTCAGCTAGGGTTCCTAGCTGGCAAGGTGTCTGGTTTCTGGGACAAGTGCCTTAGAAACCCTGAAGATAAAAAAGGAAGAGTCTGTTCTCCAAGGATGGCTGACAGGCAGGAACAAGGAAGGAGCCCTTGATTCAAAGTACTGCTTCCACTCCTAGTTTTCCTTTGGCCTGGTGGGCCCTCCTCTTCTGCAGGTTTCTCTTCCTTTAAGTAGCCTTTAACTGTGGGAGTTCCTCACAGCCTGATCACAGCTGCCTTCTCCTCTCAGTACCCTCTTCCTGGCTGACCTGACCCATGGCCATGATGTCTCCCAAATCTATTCTCTCCAGCCTGGCCCTCTTTCTTCCAAGCTTCAGACTCATATAGCCATCTACCTATTTGTCAGTTTGGGGGAGGGGGAATCGTGTCTCCATGGCACCCATAAAACCTGTCTAAAACCAAACTTGTGGTCTTTCCACACAAACCTGGTCCTCCTCCACTGTCCAGAATCCCAGAGAATGGACCCTCTGTCCATTTGGCTGGGCATGCCGGAATCTAGAAGTCACCCATACCTCCCCTCTCCATTCTGAAAACCCTCTCAAATCCATCCCCTTTAATTCTATCTCCACTATCATCTCTTCTGGGTTACAGTAGCCTCCTATCTGCGTTTTCCCAAATCTACTCTTGTTTCTCTAATTCCTTCCTCAATTGGCAGAAAAATCTTGAGGTGTAATCATAATTATGTCACTTCCTGGCTTTAACCCTCAGTGGCCTCCCAAAGCCTGAACAGAAAACCCAAACTTACCATGGCTTACAAGGGCTCAAAAGAAGGTAGCACCTCTGCCCACTACTAACTTCTCTCCTGCCCTGTGGCCCACTCTTTCTTCTAGCAGGACACAACCACACCCAACCTCCAGTTAATCCCTATGTCTTCAGATCTCAGCTCAAATGGGAAGGCTCAGGGAAACTTTCCCTGGTGCACTCCCCCCTCCTCCCAACCAGGTGAGACTCCTCATTGAGCATAATTGCTCAGGGGGCATTATTTATCTCGTGAGCACCTACAGTGTACTAGACACTTCTGGGGATAAAACAGTGAGAGGCCCTGTTCTCAAAGAACTTACCCTCTGGCCTGAGTGGGAAATACAGAGAATAAAGATGTAAACAAGCTTTAGATTCTCAAATGCCAGAAAGGGAGTAGGATAATGAAGTCATTTCTCAGTGCATGGCTGTCTATCACAGCTTGTAATTCTGTTTGTGTGTGATTATCTGATTAATGCCATTGTCTACCCTTAGCATAGTGCCTGAAAAAGAGTAGACTCTCAATAAAAGGTCGCTGAATGAATGAAGCTGAAGTCTACCCTAAGTGAGTTGGCTTATACAGTTCGCTTCTCTCTGGAATTCACTTTGAGCTCGTGTAAGTACTGAAGGGAGTTTACTGGCTACTTGATCATCATCTGTATATGGGGCTGAGACCGAGTTAACCTGACTTTTCCCGAGCACCTACTAAGCAAGGATTCCTTTGTTACCGTTTAGAAATGCAAACTCCGGCGAAGGAGGATTCTTACCCTTTCTCGCCTTTGTTGACAAACTTCTGAACTTCCTTCACCCCGCGCCGAATCTGCTTCTGCTTCACGGCTGCAACGACAGAAGAGTCAGTAGGAGCCTCGCCCCCGGCCCGCGCCTCCCCGGCGACCGCCACACCTTTCTTGATGCATTTGTAGAGCTTCCGCGTGAGGCGGCGAGAAGCCAGCGGCTGCGCGATGGGGTTCAGGTTGACCAGCAGCTCGTGGTAAGTGCGCTCTCCGCAGCACGCTTCCGCCTGAGCCTCCGGCCCGTCCGGATCAGCCTTTATTTTGGTCATCGCAGCAGTCGCGACAACCCAGTTCCCTCCCCCGAGGCGATTCCACGCGGCCGGCTACTTTAGGAACCACTTCCGGGTCGCCGGTCAGGAAAGTCTCCGACTCTGGGACCAACCGTTGACGCTCAGCTCCTTTGATATAGAGCGGGAGAGGGGCGGGGCCTTTGCCCTGGGGGCGGGGCGGAGGGAATCTGAGGCGAGGGGCGGGGCCGGGGAGGCGAGGCGGGAAGAGGACGCCCGCTTCCGCTCGTCGGATCGCGCCGCGTCCCGGGCACCCGGAGCGGGGAGAAGGCCGTGCGTGTGGGGGCGTGACCACGTCTAGCGGGCTGGATCCTTGCGTAAAGGGCGGGGGCTGCTACCGGGGCGGAAGAACGGGAGTCGTGTGCCCAGTGTGATTCCAACCGCCTTCAAGTGTCATCCCTCCGCTGGACAATGGGGAACCTGGTCAGGTCCCGGGGCCTGGGTGGGTGGCTGCCCTGGGTGCCGAGGTTTATGTTCAAGGTTTCTTTCGTTCTTGCGTAATTTCTCATACTTTGCTTCCGCTCTCCTGGACCCCGCTGCGCGGCTACGAAAGATACAGAGCCTGGGATGCCTCCACTCACTGAGAGCCTCAGTCTGTACCGTTTCTCCTCAGAGAGCTCGTGGCTCGCTCCCTGTCTTCCCACAGGAATCTGCCCAAACGGCGCCTGTGGGAGAGACTCTTCTGATTCCTTTATCAAAATTGTAGTCCCCTCTGACCTCCCACCAGCATCCCTTGACCCCTGTTTTCCCCGTAGTCCTCACCACCGCCTGACGTTACACGTATGGAAGGCATCGCTGGGCTGGGGTTGAGGGGAGGACAGCCTGAGCGCAGCCAAGAACCCTAGGAGGGAAGGCATTCGCGGTGAGGTTCCCCGGTGGGGATAAGGGAGAGCTCTGAGCAGGCGGCCAGTTCGGATGTATCCGTAGGGGATTAGTGGACAGTGACACAGGAATGGGGTAGGGGAATGAGCTGGCCTAAATTCTGGTGGCTCTTGATATCTCTGCGTTTTGAAACTCTGGGTGTATACTAATTAGATAATTGCTACACGTTAATTGTCTTTCATTCTGTGGCAGGCCCACCATTTTGGGGGCAGTGGAACAGGCCAGTTAAGTGGAAATTTAGAAATTTTCTCGCACCTGTGAGAGCACAGGTCAGTTAAACCAACTTAAAAATTAACCTATTAACCCTAGAACCAAGTGCAAAGTCATTAAATAAAAAACAAGTAGGTTTTTTAAAAATTTAGTATTTTAAGAAAAGTTATGATGCAATTCATCCTAACCTTACACCCCAAATAATTTTCACAAATAGAAAAATGAGTCATCGATGAACACATGTTATAAAAGCAATAAGAACAATTTGAAAGCAAGTAAAGTTTGTATATACAATGTAACAAAAAACTGATCTTTTAAACATTTTTATTTTGGATTTTTTTCTTCTTTTTTCTGGTGGCTGCCCGGTTCAGGGATTTGAACCCTTGACCTTGGTGTTATAACACCAAGCAATAACCCACTGGCCAGTCCTTCATTTTGAAATTTCTTGACAAAAGATAACCCCTTCATGAGCTTTAGGACCTGTGATTACTGTCAGTTTTGCCTTACTGCTGATGACTTTGCTGTACCATTTCCCACCCCAAACTCTCCCCACCCTTGTCCCTCCTCTTTGGTAGTATAGTATTAGTTCTGGCCCTCCCTGGGAAGCCCTCCCCAAGTTGCATGTGAAGCCTGTAAAAGCAGCCCTATGGCTTCCTATGAGCACACAGCTAGCTGGCAGGGCTTTGCAGGGTGATTTTGTGTTTCTGTTTCTGAATGGTATTTCAGCCTTGTAGGCCAGATGAAAATGCACCAAGGGAGAAGTGCTGCCAGATGTGTGCACAGAGCATGATGAACTCTATCCAGCAGAGTGATGGAGGATTTCATCCCCAAGAAACCCAATTCAAGCAAATTCAAGCAAATGTGCTTGACCGACCTCACCGAAGGCCTCAGTTGTGAAGCCCCTTCAGTTCTTATGTGGAAGGAAGAAGTTAACATTTATGTGCCAAGCACATTACATGTAATATCTCATTCAATACTCACAAAAAATACCTTTCTTTTTACGATTTACTGAGATAAAGGAGAGTATCTTGGCCCAGCTCACACAAAGCTGGATTTGAACCCAGGTCCACTTTGTCTTCAAGCCAGGACTTTGCCCATACCTTGTGATTTGGCATTTGTCATTACCTCAAAGGATATGAAACCTCGATAGTGAAAGTTTAGGAAACTCGGCCTGGCCAGGTGACAAGTGTCACCTTTTTGAGCCTAATGAGAACAAAGTAAGAAGAACAAATTGGTCCTCAGAAAACCACACCATATATTTCCTTTTTCTCTTTCTCTCTTCTGGTGGCTAGCCAGTACAGGGATCAAACCCTGGACCTTGGTGTTTATCAGCACCACACTCTAATCAACTGAACTAAACAGCCAGCCTTCCCACACTGTATATTTCTTTCTTTTTTTTTCCTTTTTTTTTTTGTCTTTTTTACTGACCGGCAACGGGATCACAACCCTCGGTGTTGCGCCCGCACCACGCTCAGCCAGTGAGCGGGAACCAGTCTCCACATGGGATCCGAACCCTCGGCGGGAGCGCCGCCGCGCTCCCAAGCAGTGCACTCTCCAGTGCGCCACCGGGCCGGCCCCCACACTGTATATTTCTAAAGCTGGGCTCAGGGACCTGTGCCAGATCCTAGGTGATTTGTGTGATTTTACTGATTTTGTAAGAATGGCTACTTGAGCTTACTTGGAGCAGTGCAAAGTAAGAACATAATGGCTAATAGGCACTAGCTCAGGCCTCTAAATGACAAATGACTTTGGGCAAGTCATTTAACCTCTCTTGGCTTCAGAGCTCTGTCTATAAAGTGAGAAAGTTAGACCTAGATGGACCAAGGTCCCATTTTTTAAAAAATTGGGGAGGTTTTTAAAAAATTGAGATATAACTCATATACCATATGGTTTGCCCACTTTTTTTTTTTTTTTTTTTAAAAGATGACCGGTAAGGGGATCTTAACCCTCGACTTGGTGTTGTCAGCACCACGCTCAGCCAGTGAGCGAACCGGCCATCCCTATATGGGATCCGAACCCGGGGCCTTGGTGTTATCAGCACCGCACTCTCCCGAGTGAGCCACAGGCCGGCCCGGTTTGCCCACTTTTTTTTGTCTTTTTTTTTTTCCGTGTCTGGCAACGGATCGCAACCCTCAGTGTCGCGCCCGTACCGGACCGGGACCGGCAACGGGATCACAACCCTCGGTGTTGCTTCCGCACCTTGCTCAGCCAGTGAGCGGGAACCGGTCTGTATGTGGGATCCGAGCCCTTGGCGGGAGCGCCACCGCACTCTCAAGCGGCGCACTGTAGCAGTGTGCCACCGGGCCGGCCCCGGTTTGCCCATTTAAAGGGTACAACTCAATGGTTTTTAGTATTCACAGAGTTGTATAACCACAATCAATTTGAGAACATTTCATAATTTTAAAAAGAAACCCATGTATTAGTCTATTTTGTGTTGCTATAAAAGAATACCTGAGACTGGGTTATTTATAAAGAACAGAGTTTCATTTGGCTTACAGTTCTGGGACAGCTGCATCTGATGTGGGCTGCAGGCTCTTTATACTCGTGGTGGAAAATGGCAGGCAGCATGCAGCATGCACGTACAAGATCACATGGTGAGAGGAAGCAAGAGAGAGAGGAGGTGCCAGGGTCTTTTAAACAACCAGCTCTTGGGCCGGCCTGTGGCTCACTCGGGAGAATGCAGTGCTACTAACACCAAGGCTCCGGGTTTGGATCCCATATAGGGATGGCCGTTTAGCTCAATAGGTGAGCGTGGTGCTGACAACACCAAGTCAAGGGTTAAGATCCCCTTACCGGTCATCTTTAAAAATAATAAATAAATAAATAAATAAATAAATATAAATAAATAAATAAATAAATTAAAAAAACAAAAACAAAAACAAAAACCCAGCTCTCTCTGGAACTAACAGAATGAGAACTCAGACACTACCCCCACCACCTAGGGACAGCATTAATCCATTCATGAGGGATCCACCCTCATGACTCAAACAGCTTCCAGCACTGCCACATTGGGGATCAGATTTCCACATGAGCTCTGGGAAGACAACATGTCCAAACTCCACCACTCTTTATCCTTTAGCTATCATCCTGTCACTCCCTCATCTTCCCTAAGCCCTAAGCAACCACTAATCTACTCTCTATCTCGATAGATTTCCCCGTTCTAGACATTTCACAGAAATGGAATCATGTAATATGTGGCCTTTTGTGACTGGCTTCTTTCACTTAGAATTATGTTCTTTATTTTTTATTTTATTTTTTTAAAGATGACCAGTAAGGGGATCTCAACCCTTGGCTTGGTGTTGTCAGCACCACGCTCAGCCAGTGAGCGAACCAGCCATCCCTATATAGGGGATGGCCGGTTATCTACTGCACTCTACCGAGTGAGCCACGGGCCGGCCTTCTAGAATTATGTTTTTAAAGTTCATCCATATTGTAGCATTTATCAGTACTTCATTATTAAATAATATTCCATTGTATGGATATACTACATTTTATCTATTCATGAGGTGATGGATTGGATTGTGTCCACCTTTTGGCTATTGTGAATAATGCTGCTATGAACACTTGTGTACACGTTTTTGTGTACCCTCTTGGGTTTAGACCTAGAACTAGAATTACTGGGTCAAATGGTAACTGTATGTTTAACTTTTGGGGGAACTGCCAGGCTGTTTTCCAAAGTAGCTGCACCATTTTACATTCCTACCACCTGTGTACAACGGTTCCAATTTCTCCACATTCTTGCCAATATTTGTTACCTGACTTTTTCACTATAACAATCCTAGTAGGTATGAAGTGGTATCTCATCGTGGTTTGATTTTGCATGTCCCTGGTGGCTAATGATGTTGAGCATCTTTTTATGCGCTATGGGCCATTTCTATACCTTCTTTGGGAAAATGTCTATTCAGATCCTTTGCCCATTTTTAAATTGAAGATGACTTTTTAAATTGACTTTTAAAAAAATAAAGAGGCTTTCTTTTTTTAGAGGAATTTTAGCAAAACAGAGTAGAAGGTACACAGATGCCCCATATGCTGTCCAGCCCCACACATGCACAGCATCCCCCATTATCAACATCCCCCAACTCAGTGATACATTTGTTACAATCAGTGAACCTGCGCTGACACTCATTATCATCCAAAGTCCATAGTTTTCATGGTTCACTCTTGGTTTTGTCCATTCCATAGAATACATGCATAATGTATTCTATGTATAATAGAATGTATAATTCTATAGGACATGTATAATGACATATATCCATCATTATAGTAACATAGAGAGTAGTTTCACAGGCCTAAGATTTTCTGTGCTCTGCCTATTCATCCCAAAGTCCTCCCTAACCCCTGGCAACCGCTAATCTTTTTACTGTCTCCATAGTTTTGCCTTTTCCAGAATGTCATCTAGTTGGAATCATGCAGTATGTAGCCTTTTCAGATTAGCTTCTTTCACTTAGTAATATGCATTTGTTTCCACCATGTCTTTTCATGGCTTGATAGCTCATTTCTTTTTAATGCCGGATGTAGCAATGTTTATTTATCCATTCACTTACTAAAGGACATCTTTGTTGCTTTCAAGTTTTGGCAATTTTGAGTAAACTTCTATAAACATCCATGTGCAAATTTTTGTGTGAACATCAGTTTTCAACTCCTTTGGGTAGTTATAAAAGAATGCAATTGCTGAATTGTATGGTAGGGATATGTTTAGTTTTGTAAGAAACTGCCAAACTGTCTTCCAAAGTGGCGGTATCATACTGCAATTCCACCAGCATTGAATGATGAGTTCCTGTTGCTCCACATCCTCACCAGCATTTGGTCTTGTCAGTGTTCTGAATTTTGGCCATTCTAATAGGTGTGTAGTAGCTTAATTGACTTTTTAATTTATCAAGCTAGATGCTGGGCCAGCCCGGTGGCACACTCGGTAGAGTGCGGCGCTTGGGAGTGCAGCGGCGCTCCCGCTGAGGGTTCGGATCCCATATAGAGACCGGTCCGCTCACTGGTTGAGCGCAGTGCAGGCGCGACACCGACGGTTGCAATCCCGTTACCGGTCACGAAAAAAGACAAAAAAAAAGCTAGAGACTTACTGAAGTCAAGTAGAAGAAAAAAATAAAACTATACATTTTGTGCAATTTATTGGAAATCTGTTTTAATTCTTTTGGAGGCCAATTATGCCACATATTAGTCAAGATGATGGATGGAAATCCACACCCCAGTCTGGTTTCCTTAGCAGCATTGGAGTCTCCCCAGAAATGAAGCCTGAAGCCTTTTTACAGAGAGATTTCAAGCAAGGGCCTAAGGAGAAAGGGACCAGTCAAATGGGATCCTAGAGGATGGAACACAACTGCTTGGGACACACCATACTGTGTAAAGCTGAGAGCTTAGAAAAGTCAGCTTGGCACTTCAGAAATTGGGTTTCTTCAGGGTCCAGATTTTGGTTTTGGAATTTAAAATTTATTATCTTAAAGGTGATACTGCTCAAAATATTTCAGATAGTATTCGTATAAGAATATAAAGCGAAAAATTTGCTTTATCAATCATGTCCTGCCTCTCCCCTCTCATTCCCCATCCTGTCCCCAAGTGCCCAAAGTGGGGACAAGGGATTCTGGGAAGCTTAAGCCTCCCACAAAGGGATTTGAGTCTCAGTACTTCCTTTTGTTCTTCCCCATGATACCATTACTAAGAAACAGAAAATAAACCAACTTTTTTCCCAATTAAAAAAAAAGAATATGGGCCAGCCTGGTGGCGCACTGCTACAGTGCGCCGCTTGTGAGCGCGGTGGCACTCCCGCCGAGGGTTCAGATCCCACATGCAGACTGGTTCCCGCTCACTGGTTGAGCGAGGTGCGGGCGCGACACCGAGGGTTGCGATCCCGTTACTGGTCAGTAAAAAAGACAAAAAGGAAAAAAAAAAAAAGAGTATAAAGTGAAAAGTTAAACATCCTTCCTCCCTAACCCGTATTTCCCCCATTTAGACTCTCCAGAGCTACTCACTATTAAGTTTTTTGTGTACATATGCAAGTGTATATATATAAGAGGGTGCTTTAAAAAGATTGTGGAAAAATAGAATTGAAAGATAGTATGAATCTTTCCATTAACTTGTTTTGTTTTGTTGGCTGTCTGGTATAGAAATGGAACCCTGGACCTTAGTGTTATCAGCACCATGCTCTAAACAACTGAGCTAACTGGCCAGCCCTTCCATGAATTTTTTCAAGTACGTACGTACACACACACACACACACACACACACACACACACTCTCTCTCTCTCTCTCTCTCTCTCTCTCGGTCTTCTGTATCCATGGGTTCTGCATCCATGGATTCAACCAATCGTGGATCAAAAATATGTGGGGAAAAAAAATTCCACAAAGTTCCAAAAAGCAAAACTTGAATTTGCTGTGTGCTGGGTATATGTTGGATCCATGAGAACAAAGTGATGTTGTGTCGGCATTGTGTTAGGTATCATAAGTAATCTAGAGATGATTTAAAGTATACAGGAGGGGCTGGCTAGTTAGCTCAGTTGGTTAGAGTGTGGTGCTGATAATACTAAGGTCCAGGCTTCCATTCCTGTACTGGCCAGCCAACAAAACAAAAATAAAGTATACAGGAGAATGTGCGTAAGTCATATGCAAATATGTGCCATTTTATATAAGGGCCTTGAGCATCTGTGGTTTTTGGTATACACGGGGGATCCTGGAACCAATCCCCCAGGGATACCAGGTGACAGTTATATACAAGGGTACTTCAAAAAGTTCATGGAAAGATTTGTATTATCTTTTAATTATGTTTTTCCATGAACTTTTTGAAGTATCGTCATACATATATATATATTTAAACATACATTAAATATAATATATTATTCTGGCAATTTTTGCACTTATCAGTATACCTCAGGAAATTTTTCTATTTCCATACAGAGATAAATCTCATTCTTTTAATGCCCCACTAGCATCACAAATTATGGCTTTCCATAATTTGTCCCTATTGATGGACCTTAGTTTGTTTTTGGTGTTTTTACTATTTGGAATAAGGTTGCAATGAGTGTTTTGCAATGTCTTTGGTACTTTTGTGAATCTGTGCATGGTATACATTTTCTATCATTTATGATTTTGATATACGTGGTACTGTTGAATTGTCCTCTAAAGAGGTGTAATTTACAATTGTTCTAATAGTATCTCTCAAATGCTTGCCAAGACTGGATTTCAGCAACCTTTTTTTTTTTTTTCCTTTTTGTCTTTTTTACTGACCGGTAACGGGATCGCAACCCTCGGTGTCGCGCCCGTACCGGGGACCGGCAACGGGATCGCAACCCTCGGTGTTGCGCCCACACTGCACTCAGCCAGTGAGCAGAACCCGTCTCCACATGGGATCTGAACCCTTGGCGGGAGCGCCGCTGCGCTCCCAAGCGGTGCACTCTCCAGTGCGCCACCGGGCCGGCCCACAGCAACCTTTTTTTTTTTTTTTTTTGTCTTTTTTCCGTGTCCGGCAATGGATCGCAACCCTCAGTGTCGCCCCCGCACCGGACCGGGACCGGCAACGGGATCGCAACCCTCGGCGCTGCCCCCGCGCCTCGCTCAGCCAGTGAGCGGGAACCGGTCTGGACGTGGGATCCGAACCCTCGACGGGAGCGCTGCCGCGCTTCCCAAGCGGCGCACTAGCGCAGTGAGCCACCGGGCCGGCCCCCACAGCAACCTTTTTAAAAAAATTTACGTTTCTTTAATTCTGAGAAGGGCTGAAGATTTTATATTTTTATGGGTCATTTGCGTTTCTTTTTCTGTGAAATAACTGCTCTAATTTTTGTACAGTTTTTCTATAGGGTTGTTTCATCACTTTAGAAGAGCTCTTTGTACTTTAAGGAACTTTTTTCTCTTCTTGATGTATGTATGGCAAATATAGCTAGCTAGGTAGAATTTTTTTAGTGACTTTGTCATTAGTGGTAAAAAAAAAATTGAAGTGAAGGGCCGGCCCGTGGCTCACTTAGGAGAGTGCAGTGCTGATAACACCAAGGCCACTGGTTCGGATCCCTATATGGGGATGGCCAGTTAGCTCACATGGGAGAACGTGGTGCTGACAACATCAAGTCAAGGGTTAAGATTCCCTTACCGGTCATCTTTAAAAAAAAAAAAAAAAATTGAAGTGAAATCAGAGTTAGTGTTGAGGTGGTTAAATGTATCAATCTTTTCCTCTATGGCTTTAGAGTTCTGTGTCATGCTTAAAAGAATGTCTTCATCCTATGATCGTATAAATGTTCATCTATATTTTCTTCTAGTGCTTTTATGACTTCACAGTTTATATGAAAACATTTTGATCTATCAGTTTTAATTGGATAGTTAGGAGCAAGGTAGGGTTCCAGCTTGATGTTTTTCCAGATGAGAAGCCATTATCCTGGTGCCATTTATTGAATCTTTCTCTATCCACCCATTTAAAATGCTTTTGTTGTATATTAGATACTAATATGTATTCCAGTCTATTTCCTACCTCTCTATTCTTTCTGTAGTACTAAACTGCTGTAATGGCTGTAATGTGTGTTTTTATTTATTTATTTATTTATTTTTTTAAAAGATGACCGGTAAGGGGATCTTAACCCTTGACTTGGTGTTGTCAGCACCACGCTCGCCCAGTGAGCGAACCGGCCATCCCTATGTGGGATCCGAACCCGTGGCCTTGGTGTCATCAGCACCACACTCTCCCGAGTGAGCCACGGGCCGGCCCGTGTGTTTGTTTTTAAAACCTATTTTTAATATCTAATACGTCCTTGGCAGTTCACCAATTTAAACTGAGTCTAGAGGAAAGTATGATATGCAGAGAGAGGAACAGTCTGGGAGTCCAACAGACTAGGATTTGATTCCCTGATATTCATTTTATCAGCTATTTAGCTCTGGACACATGATTTAACTTTACTGTGCTTCAGTTTTTCCACCTTTGAAATGGGATGAGGCCTGAATGAGATACTTTCAGGAAAGCCCCCAGGCTGATGTTTGGCACATGCTGAATGTGTAGAGAGCCCCTTCTGTACTACTCTTAGACCTGGACCACTGGGAACCCGCCTTGGGCCCTATTCTGCTCCTCCTCTGCGTGGGCTCTTCCCCAAGGAGTGAGGAATCTATAAGACCAAGGGGACATGCTTACCTGGAGCTTGAATGACCCACTCCCAACTGTGCTCCGTGTACAGGAATTCCTGAGGCTTTTCCAGCCCTCTCTCCTGATCCATTATTCAGAGAGAGAACTGTCCCCATAGGTCTGAAGGCTGGCCAAGGTATGGGCAGGTGGACAGAGCATGGATGTTGCCTTGGGGTGTTCGCATATGTGCATGTGGGTCCCTCACTATACAGAGCAGAGTAGGGCAGGTAGGAGTAGAAGAGGGGCAGGGCCAAGGGCCCCTTTGTGCTCCTGCCCTGAACCTCTCCAGTGTGAGGAGTGGGCCTGTGTCTCCTTTCCCTCATGAAAGACAGAGTGGGGAAGGGGAAGGAGATGTTTTCATTAATTCAGCCACCAGAGACTACATGTATTAGTTTTCTGGGCCTGCCCTAACAAAGTGCCACAAGCTGGATGCCTTAAGCAGCAGAAATTTGTTGTCTCAGTTCTGGAGGTTAGAAGTCCAAAATCAAGGTGTTGGCAGGGCTGTGCTACTTCTTTATTATGAATGTGACTTCACAAAGTTAGAATGGCAATTTCAGTTAAAATTAACTCATTAAAAAAACTGGCTCCCAGACATGTATGTGCAACTCGGTCCTGTGTTTTAGGGAAGAGAGGAAGTCACAACAGGGCTGTGCTGTCTCTGAAGGTGCTAGGGGAGAAACCGTTCCATGCCTTTCTTAGCTTCTGGTGTCACCAGCAGTCCTTAGTGTTCCTTGGCTAGTAGACACATTGGTGTCTGCCTCTGTCACCACATGGTATTCTTCCTGTGTGTCTCTGTCTTCACATGGTGTTTTCCTCTTCTTATGAAGACTCCACCCATATTGGATTAGGGCCCATCCTAGTGACCTCATCTTAATGTGATTACATCTGCAAAGACCCTTCTTCCAAATAAGTCACATTCACAGGTGCCCGTGGGTTAGGACTCCAACATATCTCTTTGGAGAGACAGCCTGTGGGTGATCAGTGTGGGTATGAGGAGTGATGGAGCTGAGGGCTGGGCCTGGAGTGGCTTGCGTCACTAGGCAGTTTCTAATGTAAGGCTTCAGGATTCTACCTTCTCCCTTCCCAGCCAGTTACCTGGAGCAGGCAGAGGCATGTGGCTCTGATCTTTGGCTGGGATAAAATTAAAAGGGAGAACTGGACTTTTAGAAGCAAAAGGAACCCTAGGGACTATCTAATCCCAGACATGTCACAGATGGGAAGCTGAGGCAGTTCTGAGAGGTGCTCTATGTGAAGGTGGGCCACAGCAGGGATATGGACTATAGGCTCTAGTTGGAGGCAGGGAAGGTTACTGAGTCAACTATCAATCAAAGCCAACTTTACTCTGGACGACCAACAAAAGTCTGAGCTTTTTTCACGTGGATTTTTTGTCTGGGGCTTTCTCAAGGAGGAGGAGGCGAGGTGTCACAGCTGTTTCAGTGGTTCTGACTCTCATTCCCACTGTCCTGATTCCTGGGGTGCTGGCAGGACCTGGAAGGCAGGTCTCCTCTGCAGTCCCTGTGCAGCCTCTCCTGGGTGGCAGCTTTTGTCACGTATTTCATCTGTCACCCTCTTCCGTTGGCTTTTCATGGTCTCAAAAATCAGGGACATTTTTCCTCTGTTGGAGATGCTCCCTCTCTCCTTCCCATTTTCTTTGCTGTCTTGGTAAAGGTTGGTGGGGGTTTGCTGGGTGTGTGTGTGTACAAAATCTGCCCCCTCTCCATGGCTTCACACTACCTCCCTCTGTTTAAATAGGTTCTTTTTTTTTTTTTTGCAGCTGGCCAGTACAGGGATCTGAACCCTTGACCTTGGTGTTATAATACCGCATTGAGCAGGTTCTTGATGGCCACATTTTCAGTTCTTCTGCCTAGAAAATGTCTTCCTTTCTCCTAGGCCTCTTGGAATCAACATTGACATTCCTGGCAGACTTGGTGCCATGCATGACCTAGCTCCATTCCTTAAATAGATGATCCCCAAGCAGCAACATCCTGGGGCCCAGTGGCAGTTTACAGCTAAGGCCAGGGCAGAAGGTGCCAATGTGGGTACCCATGGGCTAGAACACTGAGCAACTGGGGTTTTTGCTGCCAGCAGTTTCTTCAGATTTGGCAAACTGCCAGAATTAGAGGGCATACTGAGAAGGTTTGGGTCTGCGCTGTTGCCTATTGGACTTTCCATTTGTTCTGAGCAATTCACCTTAGCATCAGTTAATGTGCCCAACACTGTGCTAGGCATTGGAGGGAGCAGAGGTGAACTGGAGAGAAAGTCCTTGCCTCCCAGAGGTTCCATATGACATCTGGTGTTGTGTTCCATGATGGGGAAGTATCAGGAGCTCTAAGAATATAGAGCTGGAACTTAGGAAGGGATGTGGGAAAACCTGCTTCCTACTGAAATCTGTTGGATGGTATATTAGTCCATTTCTGTTGCTTATAACAAAATACCTGGAACTGGGTAATTTGTAAGAAAATGAAATTTATTGCTTATAGTTTCAGAGGCTGGGTAGTCCAAAGTCCAGGGAACACAGCTGGTGAAGGCCTTGGTGGTGACAGTAATACAGGGGTCTCACATGGCAGAATGGTGGAGCAGAGGGAGAGAGACTAACCTCCTCATTCACTCTCTTTTTAAAGCCACCAGAACCACTCCCATTATTCCAAGAATGGGTCAATCCGTTCATAAGGGTATAGTCTTCACAATCCAATCACTTCTTCAAAGCCCCACCTTTCTTTTTTTTTTTTTTTTCCTTTTTGTCTTTTTTCGTGACCGGCAACGGATCGCAACCCTCAGTGTCGCGCCCGTACCGGACCGGGACCGGCAACGGGATCACAACCCTCGGTGCTGCTCCCGCACCTCGCTCAGCCAGTGAGCGGCCGGTCTGTATGTGGGATCCGAACCCTCGGCGGGAGCGCCACCGCACTCCCAAGCAGCGCACTGTAGCAGTGCACCACCGGGCCGGCCCAAAGCCACACCTTTCAATTACCCTAATAGGATTTCCCACCTTCCCAACAGTCACAGTGGGGATCAAGCTTCTAATACATAAAACTTCAGGAATACAATTCAATCCTTATCAGATGGGGAGGAGAAGAGGAAGAGGGTTCTGGGAAGACTGAAAGTGAGAAGGGGGTGAGGGTGGGCCTGAAGATGACCAGGTGGCAGGTGTGCTTGGACAGCCACCTTTTGTGCTTACTGTAACTGTACTCATTGTTGGTCCCTCTGCCCTACAGCAGAAAACTCCAGGAGGACAGAGACTGTTTTGGGCATCTCAGTACTTGACAGGGAGTCAGTTCTCAGAAAACATTTGAACAAATGATCTTTATGGAGTTTTATCTCCTGAGGCTACTGGGGAGCCACTGCAGGATTTTCAGTTGGGGAGTAACACGGTTAGCTTTGTGTTCTTGGAAGATCACTTAGGTTACCACAGGAGAAACAGAGAAGAGGGCAGTAGGCCTGGGGAAGGGGAAGAAAGATGAGGACCATGAGGGATCTGCTGTGGAGGCCCATTGAGCCATGGCAGTGGCCTAGCCCAGGGTGGTAGCCATGAGGTCGGAGCTCTGGGAATCAGTGGAACAACACACAGGACGTGACAGGACTTTGAGATATGGGGTATGGCAGTGAGAACAATAGTGTGGGTGGGTGGGCAAAATTTCTAATATAGCCCCCCAAAGATGTCCTGCCCTAATCCCCAGAATCTGTGAGTATGATGAGATATCACTCCGTGAGTTTGTTATGTTATTTGGTACAGTTGACTTTAAGGTAGGGAGACTATCCTGGGTTATCTGGATTGGCAATCCAGATAATCCAGTGTAATCACACGAGTCCTTACAAGCAGAGAGCTTTCTCCAGCTGGTGGCAGGAGAAGTCAGATTTGAAGCCCAAGAAGGATTTGATTGCTGCTGCTGGCTGTGAAGATGGGAGGGGGGAGGGGGGGGCATGTGCAAGGACTAAAGAGCAGCCACAAGGAGCTAAGGGTGACCACAGCTGACCAGAAATGGGGACTTCAGTCCTACCAGAAACTGAGTCCTGGAAAGAATAGGAATAAGCTTGGAATAGGATCCAGAGTGCCAGATGAGATTACAGCATATAGAAACTTCGATTTAAGCTTTGTAGAATCCTCAGCAGAGAATCCAGCTGTGCCATCTGGACTTCTGACCTCCAGACCTGTGAGATCATAAGTGGATGTGGTTTTCAGCCACTAAGCAGTCATTTGGTTCAGCAGCAAAAGGAAATGAATAAACCCGATTTCTGGATATATTTGCTGAATTGAAACGAAGGTAGAGGGGCAGGTCAGGGCAGGCTGACATAGAGAAGAGGTCTGGATGGACTTGGAATGGATAAAATAGTCCCTACCTCATTAGGTTGTTGGGAGGACCAAGTGCATGTGCAGTAAGTGCTTAATAAATGTTGGCCACTGTGGACGCATCTAGAACTGGAGGAGACCTAGGTTGGAGATGTGGATGGAAGCCTGGGCCAGGCCACTGCAGAAGGGCCCCTGCCTCCCCAGGCCGAGCCTTCCCTGGAGTGGGATTCCCTGAGGTGTGATGGGTGGGAAAAGCAGGTGGCCTTGACCCTGCCCAAGTGCCAATGCACAGGTGGGCCCATCCTAGCCCACTTGCGGAGCTCAGGCTCCTCTCCCTCGCTTGTGCTCCCACCCTGTGGAGCAGCGTGGAATTACCGGCAGTCAGTTGTGGCCAGCTTTGGCTTATGAAGTTCTGCCTTTGTGTACTTTGTGTACTTCTTTTTGTGACTGTGCTCCATTGATAGCTGGTCTTTTGCTTTGCCTTTGGAGAGGGCAGGGAGGTCATGGTCCTACCTCTAGAAGGTGAGAACCAGAATCATCTTAAGGGCCCATTAATTCACCGTCTTCCTGTTACCAAGGGGAATGATGTGGCTTCCAGAGGCAGGGACATGCCCCACAGAACAAATCAGGTGCCACAGAACAAATGAGGTTCAGAGGTGGGAGGAGAACACAGGTCTCCCTCTATATTAGTCAGTTTTCTGTCACTTAGAATATACAGTTTTGGAGGCTGAGCAGTCCAAGGTGGAGGGGTGCTTCTTGGTGAGCACTCTCTGCAGAGTCTCCAGGCAGTGCAGGGTATCACGTGGGGGAGCAAGAGCTCCCCCTGAGCAAGAGCACACCTTAACGTGCTCATCTGCTCTCCTTATAAAGCCACCAGTGCCACTCCAGTGATAACCCACTTATGCATTAATCTGCTAATCCATGAATGGATTAATCCCTCAGGATCCAATCACTTCCCAAAGGCTCCACATCTCAACACTGCCACATTGGGGATCAAGCTTCCATGGGAGCTTTGGAGGGGACAAACAATGAGACCATAACACCCTCCCTTCCTCATTTATTCATTAGCTAGGCACCTGCTTACTCCTCTGGCTTCCAGCTGGGGATGGAGAGAGGAGAAAACTACAGGGGGCAGCTGGTCTTCCCCTTCTTGGTCCTATGCTCCTTCACACACCTGGATCCTACTAATGAGGAACAGAAACCTGACAGTCACTGTCTGTGCCTTCCTTTTCTGCACATGATAGGGAGGCATCTATTTTTCTCTTTCTTTATGAGAGACAGAAAGGATACCAGCCAGGCTACAATTGAGGGGTTTGGGGTGGGGGGACTAGGTTGAGGAAGTTTGGGGCCTGATAGGGAAAGGCCTTGAATGTCAGAGTCCGTTTGATTTAGGTCTGGGGTCAGCAGATGTTTTTAGGGCCAGGTAGTAAATATTTCAGGCTCTGTGGGCTATACTGCCTCTGTTGTAATCATTCAACTCCAATGTAATGGCTCAAAAGCAATTGTGGACAATATGTAAACAAATGGGGTGGCTGTGTTCCAATAAAACTATAAAAACAGGCAGTGGAGGCCGGCCCGTGGCTCACTCGGTAGAGTGCGGTGCTGATAACAGCAAGGCCACGGGTTCGGATCCTATATAGGGATGGCCGGTTTGCTCACTGGCTGAGCGTGGTGCTGACAACACCAAGCCAAGGGTTGAGATCCCCTTACCGGTCATCTTTAAAAAAAAAAAAAACAGGCAGTGGGCTGGATTTGGCCCATGGGCCATAGTTTGCTGACCTCTTATTTGGATGATGGTGGTGGTGGTGGTGGTGGTGACTTCCCCTAACCCAACCTCCCCATTGTCATCATTTCCATTATTTGGAACCTAATTGTGGAAGATCTTGGATACATAAATCACTTGGTAGCAACACAGAGCCCTTAAGAGTTTTTTTTTTTTTTTTTTCCTTTTTGTCTTTTTTCGTGACCGGCAACGGATCGCAACCCTCAGTGTCGCGCCCGTACCGGACCGGGACCGGCAACGGGATCGCAACCCTTGGTGTTGCTCCCGCACCTCGCTATCCAGTGAGTGGCTGGTCTGTATGTGGGATCCGAACCCTCAGCGGGAGCGCTGCCGCGCTTCCCAAGCGGCGCACTGTAGCAGTGCGCCACCAGGCCGGCCCCCCCTTAAGAGTTTTTTAAAAATAGTGATATGATTCCTTGTTTTCTTTTAGTTTTTAAAAATTTTGAGTAGGTAATACATTGACACAGTTCAAAATTGAACCAAAAAGTTATACAATAAAAAGCATCCCTTCCACCCTTGTTTCAGTTACCCATTCTTCTAACCAGAAGCAATGAATGAGCCCAGCCTCCAATACAGCCTTCTGTAGATATTCTACATATATACAAATACTACGGGTTTTTTTCCTTTTTTACATAATGGTAGTGTATTAATCCATTTTTGTTGCTTATAACAAAATACACGGAACTGGGTAACTATAAAGAAAAACAAAATTTATTGCTTACAGTTTCTGAGTCTAAGTCCAAAGTCCATCTGGTGGTGGTGACAGGGACCCAGGGGTCTCACATTGCAAGATGGTAGAAACAGAGAGAGAAGAGAGAGAGCAAGACAGACTCTCCTCTTCTTTTAAAGCCCTCAGAATCATGCCCATGACCACCATTTTTAATTCATTCACTACTGCATGGTCCTACAATCCAATCACCTCTTCAAGGCCTCACCTTTCAATTACCATAATAGGATTTCCCACCCTCTTAACAGTCACAGTGGTGGCTAAGTTTCTAATACATAAAACTTGGGGGACACAATTCAAGCTTCAATGAGTTTTGGGGGACATAATTCAATCCACTGCATTCTGCCCCTGGCCCCTCAAAACTCATGTCCTTTTCACATGCATTCATTTCATCCCCAAAGTCTTAACTTGTTTCAATTCAATAGTACAAAGTTCAAAGTCCCATCTGTGAAATCAATACAGGTTATCAACTTTCAAGATACAATGGTGGGACAAACATAGGGGACATATTCCCATTTCAAAAGGGAGAGATAGGCCAGAAGAAAGGAGAAACAGCTCCCAAACAAGTCCAAAGCCTAGCAGGGCAGGCATTAAATCTCAAAGCCGGTGAATCATGTACTTTGACTCCATGTTTGATGTCCTCTGCATGCTGGTGTGGGGGTTAGGTACCCATGTTCACAGGCAGCTCTACTCCTATGGCTTTCCTGGTTGCAGGCCATATTTCAGCTCTCCCAGGATGGGGTTCCAGTCTGGTAGCTCCACAGGTCTGGGATCTCCAGGGTGGTCCCGCTCTTGGCTCCACTAGACATGGCACTGATGGGGTTTCTGTGCTGCAACTCTGACCCCACATTTCCGCTCGGCATTGCTCTAGTGAAGGCTGTCTGCAGTGACTCCACCCCTGTGACAGATCTCTTCCTGGGTCCCCAGGCTTTTCTATACATCTTTTGAAACTGCGGTGGAGGTTCCCATGCCTCCACAGCTCTGGCATTCTGCGAGCCTGCAGACCTAACACCACGTGGATGCCACCAAGACTTGGGGCTTATATCTTCTAAAGCTGCAGATCCAGTCACACGTGGGACCAATTTAGCCATGGCTGGGTCAGCCAAAGCAGCTGGATGCTGGTGCTGGAAGTAGCTTCACAAAGTGCTCCTGAGCAGTGAGCCTGTGGAGGGTGCCTCAGGCCTGTTTCCCAAGACCATTTTGTCTCCCTAGGTCTTTGGGCCTGAAATGAAAGGGATGGCCCCAGAGTCTTCTGCAATGCCTTCAGGGACTTTTCCCCCTTCTCTTGATTCTTTTTTTTTTTAAAGATGACTGGTAAGGGGATCTTAACCCTTGACTTGGTGTTGTCAGCACCACACTCTCCCATGAGAGCCAACCGGCCATCCCTATATATATGGGATCCAAACCCGTGGCCTTGGTGTTATCAGCACCGCACTCTCCGGAGTGAGCCACGGGCCAGCCCTTCTCTTGATTCTTTTGCACTAATCTTCTTAGTACCATTGGATTTTTCTTCGGAAGATGCTCTCTTCTTTTCTACCATGTGGCCAGGCTGCAAATTTTCCAAATTTTTACACTCTGCTTCCCTTTTAAATTCTGGCTTTATGTTATGTCTTTTGCTGCCATAACTCAGCATAGGCTCTCGCAAGTAGCTGTGCAGCTTCCTTAATGTTCTGCTGCTTGGAAATTTCTTCCACCAAATACTCTGGTTCACAAGTCTTAAGTTCCAACTTCCACAAAGTCCTAGGGCAGGGACACAATGCAGACAAGGTATTTTTTATTTTATTTTATTTTTTTTAAAGATGACTGGTAAGGGGATAATCACCCTTGACTTGGTGTTATCAGCAACACACTCTCCCAAGTGAGCCATGGGCCGGCCTTGCAGCCAAGTTCTTTGCCAGTTCACAGCAAGGGTAATCTTCCCCCCAGTTCCTGAAAAACTCTTTCTTATTTCTGTCTGAGACCTCCTTAGAAGAGTCTTTACAGCCCATATTTCTATCAGCATTCTGCTCACCACCATGCAACCGGTCTCTAAGACACTCCAAACTTTCACCCGTCTTTTTGTCTTCTTCCGAGTTCTCCAAACTCCTGCAACTTTTGCCTAACACCCACCTCCAAAACCGCATCCACATTTTCAAGTACTTGTTATAAGCAACACCCCACTTCTGGTACCAATTTTCTGTATTAGTCTGTTTGTGTTGCTTATAACAGAATACACAGCACTGGGTGATTTATAAGGAAAAACAAAATTTATTGCTTACAGTTTCTGAGGCTGAGAAGTCCAAAGTCCATCTGGTGGTGGTGACAGTGACCCAGAGGTCTCACATTGCAAGATGGTGGAAGCAGAGAGAGCAGAGAGAGAGAGCAAGACAGACTCTCTTCTTCTTTTAAAGCCCTCAGAACCATGCCCATGACCACCATTTTTAATCCATTCATTACGGCATGGTCCTACAATCCAATCACTTCTTCAAGGCCTCACCTTTCAATTACCATAATAGGATTTCTCACCCTTTTAACAGTCACAGTGGTGGCTAAGTTTCTAATACATAAAACTTGGGGGACACAATTCAAGTTTCAATGAGTTTTGGGGGGACATAATTCAATCCACTACAGGTAGCATACTATCCACAGCATTCTGCATCTAGCTTTTTTCAATAGGAGATTGTTCCTATCAAATTGTTGGGTGTTTTCATTAGTATAACATTAATAAATTAATTTATCAAGTGTCTAGGGGAGGTTTGACACCTTACTGATGTTGAATCTTCCCATTCAGGAATGCGATAGACCTTTTCATTTGCTCAGATTTTCTTTTGTGTCCTCAGCATTTCATATTTTCTTTATCTCATTTTGAGTATTCCTTGTTAAGTGTATTCCTAGGTCCTTTCTATTAGAATAACCTTCCTATTCTAGGTTTTAGGTCCTTTCTTCCTTTATATCTTCTGATTATTGTTGGCATATGTAAAAGTCACCTTACTGAATCCTCTTATTTCGAATAGTGTTTTCATTAATTCTCTTGAGGCTTCCATGTAAATAATCATATCTGCAAATGATGATGATTTTACCTACTCCTTTCGTGTTTTTAATATCTCTGATTTCTTTCTCTTATCCAGTCACATTGGTTGTACCTCCAGAAAAGACTAAATAATAGTAATCAGAGAAGACCACTTTGTATTGTTTCTTCCTTTAATGAAAGTGCTTCTGGATGATGATGTTTGGGTTGTTTTTATAATGCTTATCTTATTCAGTTTTTAGGCTCTGTTTTTTGTGTGTTTTTTCCTGTTTTGTTTTGTTTTTGTCAGCTGGCCCATATGCAGATCAATCAAGAATGTTTATTAAAAATATATATTGGAAATAAAAAATACAAAAGAAATATTACATATGTTGCAATTTATCAAATGCCTTGTTAGTATATATTAGTAATAGTGGTTTTTTTTCTCATTTTATCTGTTAATGTGATGAATTATGTTAATAGAGTTTATAATATTAAACTATCCTTGTCTTTCTGGAATAACCTTCACTTGGTTATGATTTTAAATTATATTAATGTGCTGTTAGATTGTTGTTGAGATATAGAAAAAACCAAAGTGTTTTTCTCTCTCTCACTCAATAGTCAACATTTCTGTGACCTCAGATGTGGAGGTTTTCCCCACACACTTCGAGCAAGCAGTTCTCTAGTGGACACCAGGTGTGTGTTCTCTGTTAAATAAAAGTTATAGGAGTCCATTGTTCTGGATTAAGCTCCTAGGTTAGGCCCCAACAGAACAGACTGAAAATCAGAATCGATTCTATCAAGCCAAAGTTCCACGTCACCAAACTGAAAGTGAGCTGTTATCTGTCTTTCATAAGGCATGACAATGAAGTTCCCTCTGTTTTATTTTTTGGTGGCTGGCTTGTGTGGGGATATGAACCCTTGACCTCGGTGTTATAACCTTGTGCTCTAACCAACTGAGCTACCAGCCAGCCAAAAGTTCTCTCTGCTTTAATCCTTAATCTGAAGTAACCTAATGTTAACCAATCAGTTATTTTTCTATCATTCTGTCTCTCTGTCCCCACCTTACAAGGAAAGTAACTTTCAAATCACCAATCCCCTTTTTTTGCTTTGTTTCTGCTCTCATCAGTCCTTTTCTCTGGCCACAAGGCCAACCTCCTGTGCATGACTCATTGGAATACTTATTCTGTTTTATTGAATCAAGTGTTTCCTGATTCTAGAATCAAAAATAAAGTCAACTGAGATCTTTAAACTAAATTTGTTGTAATTTTGTCTTTTGACACCTCTAATTTAATTCAGTTCTGACATCATCTGCCTGGGTTTGGAGCATCTGTACCCTCTCCGGGCATGTCGCCCTCCAAGAACTTCCACTTGTTCGGCTATCTGGAAGCCCCCTGAACCCTGTTTTGGTTTTTTATGGAGGTTTATTACATAGACAAAATTGATTAAATCACTGACCATTGGTGATCACCTTAACCTTCAGCTCCTCTCCCCTCCCAGGAGGCTTGGGGGTGGAGCCAAAAGTCCCGACCTTCTAATCATGCCTTGGTCTTTCAGGTGACCAGCCCCTGTCCTGAAGCTATCTAAGGACCCCCAGCCACCAGCCATCTCATGAGCATACAAAAGACACTCTTATCTCTCCAGAGATTCCAAGGGTTTTAGGAGCTATAAGTCAGGAAACTGGGGAATGAAGACCAAATATATATTTCATAATATCACAATTTTTTTATACTTACTTAACATATATATTTTTTTTTTTTTAAAGATGACCGGTAAGGGGATCTCAACCCTTGGCTTGGTGTTGTCAGCACCACGCTCAGCTAGTGAGCCAACCGGCCATCCCTATTTAGGATCCGAACTCGTGGCCTTGGTGTTATCAGCACCGCACTCTCCCGAGTCAGCCACGGGCCGGCCCCTTATTTAGCATTTTTGTATCAATATTCATTACTGAGCTCAGTCTGTAGTCCAAGGGGAGGTGTGGAGGAGGCAGCAGACCTGTGACTCGAGCTCAGGGGAAAGGGTGGACTAGAGAGGGAGATTTTGGAGTCTTTTGCATGTAGGATACCTACCAGGTATTTCATGCCAAGAAACTGGACAAGATCACTTAGGGACTGAGAGTGGATAGAGATGAAGAGAGGACCAAGGACTGAACCCTGAGGTGTGCTCCAACTGTTTGAGGTTCAGCCTCTGAGGAGGAACCAGGGGGGAAAAAAAGGAAAATAATGTGGCATGCTACAATGTAGATGAATCTTGAAAACATGCAAAGTGAAAGAAGCTGGACACAAAAGGCCACATATGATTATATATTATATGATTCTATTTGTATAAAATGTCCAAAATAGGCAAATCTAGAGACAGAAAATATATTAATGGTTGCCTAGGGCTGGGGGGAGGGTACAGATGAGAAATGACTGCTAATGGGTAAGGAGTTTCTTTCTATGTGATGCAAGTATTCTAAACCTACTTGGTGATGGCCGCCCAAATTTGTGAATATGCTAAAACCATTGAATTGCACACCCTCAGTGTGTGAGTGTTATGGTATGTAAATTGTCTCAATAAAAATGTGTGTGTGGGGTGGGTAGAAACTGAGAAGAAGACAGAGCTAGAATGTAGGATAAGATAGAGATGTGGAATGTGGAAGCTGCTCACACCCTGGGTCAGGGCTCCAAACCACCAGCTTCCACCAGTGGGAGGCCAGTTCTCGCTTTTTTGGCAAAGTTGAGGAACATTAATTGGGGACAAGATTCCTTGTTGGAAACTCAATTCTCGGACGTCATTCTTTATTGCTTGAAGTAGTTCTGACCGGGCAGCCAAAAAGTGGGTCCATTTTAGGAGAAGGAAAAGATTTGTTTGCAAGACCTGTCAAAGGAAACAAGGTGGGCAGGTGCTAAAAGCTAGACCAGCCCAACCTGAATCTGTGACCAGGCTGGCCTGGCTGGAGGAGATGATGACTGCAACTGGTCTGGAACGGCAGCAGCAGGCAGAAGGACCAGGCAAAACGAGCAAGGGCGGAGGCTCTTCGGAGATGGGCAGGCAGGATGAGGATGTCGGAAGTGAGGAGGTTTTTGTCATTGGGTCGTGAAGTGAGGGAGGAGGACATGGTCCTGGAAATTTGGAGAATGACCTCACCAAGCCATCCGGAAGATATTTGTTGGGAACTCTATGTCAGTAAGGGCTGACCCATGCCCAGACCTAAGAGTTGGTTCCTACCAGAGGAATCGATAAGTGCATATGCCCAGACCACCCATGGGGCATGCCAGAAGTGCTGTGGTCAGACCTCGGGGGAGGGGATGGCTAGGACAGTGGGTGTCACATTGGGAGGAAATGGGATTTGGTGAAGGAAATATGGGAAGCTATTCCTGGCAGGTTTGTTCTGACAAAGTGATGTAAAAGTTACTAAAGTGGGGCTCTGGCCTTTGGTAAGATGGAGGCGGAAAGAATGCTGGGGGGAAAGGGGACATCATCAGGACCAGATACTTAGGTGTGGGGTAGGCCTGGTGAGCAGATGCTGCAGTGGGAGACAGGTGGGACACTGGAAACGAGTGAATGAGTGACCAGCTCTGATGGCCTGTGCTGGGTTTTCCCCCTGCTCACACCCATGTGGGTGCTAGCCCCATCTCCACATGAAGGAAATTGAGGTTTATATAGGGGAAGTGACTTGTTCTAAATCCCAGAGTTTGGACACGGCAGGCCTCAGCTTCCTGATGCCAAAGCCAAACCTGGAACTTCTATGTTGGAATTAAGGGAGCAGGTGAATGCTCTAGAACAGAGGCCGGCAAACTTTTCCTGTGCAGGAACAGAGAGTAAATATTTTATGATTTGTGAGCCAACAGGCAAAATTGTGGGCATTATGTGGTAAATACATAATATAAGAAGGGATAAATCTCTCTGTTTGGAATATTGACAGAATTTAAAACTTTATTGGTGGACACCAAGATTTGAATTTCATATAATTGTTAAGTATCATGAAATATTCTTTTGATTTTTTTCAACTGTTTAAAAACATAAAAACCATTCTTTGTTTGAGGGTCATACAAAATCAAACAGAAACAGCCCACCAGATTTGGGCCATTTACCATAGTTTGCCAACCCTTGGTCTAGATCTGTACCGTCCAGTACAGAAGCCACTGGCTACATATGGCTGTTGAGCACGTGAAATGTGGTGAGTCCAGATTGAGATGTATTGTAAGTGTAAAATACACACTAGATTTCAAAGACAGTACAAAAAGCAAGTAAAATATCCCAATACTTTTTAAAGTTGATTATATGTCAAAATGGTAATACTTTGGATAGATTGGACTAAATAAAATGTTTTATGGGGCCGGCCCGTGGCTCACTCGGGAGAGTGCGGTGCTGATAACACCAAGGCCCCGGGTTCGGATCCCATATAGGGATGGCCGGTTAGCTCACTGGGTGAGCGTGGTGCTGACAACACCAAGTCAAGGGTTAAGATCCCCTTACCGGTCATCTTTTTAAAAAAAAAAAATGAAAAAAAATGTTTTATGAAATTTAATTTCACCAATTTCTTTTTACTTTCTTACTATCCTAATAGAATAGTTTTTTTAATTTTTTTTAATTTATTTTTTATTTTTTATTTTTTGTCTTTTTTCGTGTCCGGCAACGGATCGCAACCCTCAGTGTCGCGCCCGTACCAGAACGGGATCGCAACCCTCGGTGTCGCTCCCACACCTTGCTCAGCCAGTGAGCGGGAACTGGTCTGTATGTGGGATCCGAACCCTCGGAGCGAGCGCCGCCGCGCTTCCCAAGCGGCGCACTGTAGCAGTGCACCACCGGGCCGGCCCTAATAGAATAGTTTTTAATGTGGCTATTAGAAAATTTAAAATTATACATGTGTTTGTACTTGGGGCGTGGGTCATGTCTCTGCTGTGCGGTGCTGCTCTAGAAGTGAGGCTGGAGGGCTCGGAGTGAGAGGATCCCCCCATTTGTGTTGGGAGAGGCAGAGGAAGGTGCGGCCTGGTATTTAGGACAGGAGTGTGGAGGCATCTGGGGACAGCAGGATTTCATTCAGGGGAGGTGGAGGGGCACAGACCAAGGAGGCCTCTGCAGGAGTGGGTTGAAGGTGGTGGTGGGGGGCTTTGGAGAGTAGGGGAATCGAGCTGTTTTGGAGCGAGGTGGGTAGCAAGAAGCAAGAGATTGCCAAGCAATTGACCAGGTGAGTGAATATGAATGAGAGAGGACCCTGCCCTGAGGACTTCCATCTCCCGACCCATCTGGATCAGGAGACAGTATGTGCCTTTCATTCTAAGCCTAAACCCTGCTCCCTAGTTGGAGAATTGGTTCAACCAGTTTACTTGCATAACGTGTAAACAGAATGTTAAGATGTAACATGAAGTCCCAAGAATCCTTTCCTTTCACAGCAGGTTTCTGGCTGTTTCCTGGTGTTGACTGGAGAGGGTTCCTCTGTCTTCAGTTCCCCCAACCCCCTCTGCCCTGCCTGGTCTGGCCTTATGCTGGGAACAGCTGGAACGGCAGCTCCCTGTGCTTTCTGTTCACACCCATGGAGCTAGCTTCGCTTGTCCCTCTGCTGTGCAGGGTGAAGGGAGGTGGGAGGTGCCCAGGAGCGGAGTCACTGCCTGTGGCTTCCTGTTTCTCTGCTCTTAGGAGAAAGGCGGGGTTTCTGTGTCCATGTCTCTCTGGTCTTTCAGACTCAGCACTCAGTGGGAGGGTGACAACCTCAGAGTGCCTCTGGTTTCTTTTCTAGGGTCTGACCAGACCAAAAGGTCTGTGTCTTGGGGGAGCAGTGGAGGGGCTGAAAGGACGCCATACAGGGAGGTGGGAAGCCTGGCACTGCTCATATGTACTCCCCTTTGCTGACCTTTGGTTTTCTTCTCTGTTAATGATGGGCTTAGAGGGCTGGCCAGTTGGCTCAGTTGGTTAGAGCGCAGTGTTATAACACCAAGGTCAAGGGTTCTGATCCCCATACTGGCCAGCTGCCAAAAAAGAAAAAAGAGGGGTTTGTACTTGATCTTTGTAATAGATCATCTCTTGATCCTTCTCTAGCCACTAGGGCCTAATGCACTGAAGAAATGGATGAAACAGACCGTGCCACAGGAGGCCAGGGGATGTCACCCAGGGTGGAAGGTTTTCTCTGTGAGAGAGGCAATCATTTCATATTGACATCCTTGCCAGGCCCATCATTCAAGGCCCTCCACAGGGTGGTTCTGGTCCAACATTCCAGCCTTATTGCCCATCCTGCCCCTATGCATGGAGTCAAGGTCATAACCACACATGGACACAAAGTTCTGTCAAATCACCCTTCTTGATATCTCTCATTGTCCCTCCTTTCCATTCCTTCCTCTGTAAGATTGCCATAGCAATATTCACTGACTTCCTGTTTCCTGTGGGATAAATCTGAACCCTTTATCATGGCACATAAAGCCCCTGTCCAGACATACAGCCTCAACATGGAGCAACTTGCAATTCTCCAAACAGTCAGTACTTTCCTAAGTTCAGAGTATCTGCTCAGTCAGTCTTCTCTGCCTGTACCCCTTCTCTCCCATCTCTGTCTGGAATAGCCCTGCTCAGTCTTTATGAAGCATCTCGGGCCTCTTCCCCCTTTGAGAAGGCTTGTCTTATCCCACCTACTTCCCTGGCTTGGTTCAATGTCCCTCTTCTGTGTCCGTTCCCCCTGTGCTTCCCCAGTATAGCAGTCATCTCACCATGTGGCAAGTAGACTGAGCTCCTGGGGCAGGGGCGGCCTCTGATGATGCTACACTGGACAGATGCATGGTGAAGTTCCTTGAAGGCTGACTGATTGACTTTCCTCTGTATCTCCTTCATTATCATTAACACACACTTACTGAAAGCCTATTGTGGTGAAGACTGAACACCCAATCTGTCCTTGTCTTCCTTATGCAAGTGGCTGGGCTCATTTCTCAGTGTCCCTTGTAGTGTTAGGTGAGGCCACAGGACAGAATTCTAGCTGATGGAATGTGAGTGGAAGCGATGCCTACTGCTTCCAGGCCTGGACCACTGAAACTCCCACACTAGCTCCTACATGCTCCTTTCCCTTCTGCCAGCTACATGAAGATAACAAGGCCTGAGGGGGTGGTGGAGCCACAAGACAGAAGGGACCTGGGTCCTGGAGAGACCAGATGGAGGAGAGCCCTTTCTCTGGCCTAAACACCCACCCAGCATTGCTAATCTGCAAGAAATACTAAACATTGTGTTGTGTGATTACTTGTTTAGATCTATCTAATATCCCAGTGTGGCCTACGCTGACCAATATTTCTATAGTGTGCAAACCTGAGTGCAAGTGACAGAGTAATAAAGAGAGGGGCATCAGGCTGACCCACCCATGTCCCTGGCTTGCACAGGTGGCTAGATGGCAGAGGAATTCTCTGCAGCCAAAACCCCAGCAGAGGGTCTGGATTCAGAGGAACAAACATCATGTGTTCAGTTTTTGTGTTTTTTTGCAGGGTGGGGGGCTGGCTGGTACAAGAATATGTTCAGTTTTGGACATGCTGAGACTGAGGTGTCTTGGAGACAATTCAGTAGAGATGTTGAGGGAAAGGTGGGCATGAAGATTTGGAGTTCAAAGAACAGGTCTGTCCTGGGGTCATGGGCATGTTGATGGCAGTTGAAACCCCAACAATTCAACTGAGTGAATAAATGAGAGAATAGTTGAATTGTTGTGTAAGCAGAAACTGAGGCTTAAAGAGAGAGTCCCCCTAATTCAGTGGCAGTGCCAAAGCATAAACATAAAAGAGCCTCTGAAGACCGGTTGTTTTAGGAGGCACTGCTGCCTCTCAGAGGGGAGACAGGCACTTCCTAGATTCATAGGCTTTTTGTCCACCTAGTCTACAGTAGTTAGTCCTAAAATCTGTTCTTCTCTCAATGCCTGGTGTCTGGAATGCTTTATAAAATGAGAGTCCAGCCCCAAGGGCCTGGGAGTTTGAAGTTTTAAGAGCTATGCAGAGGATTATGACATGAAGCCAGGCTGGGACCCTCTGCACACTGTACCCACCGTATGCAGGCTTGCAAGTTCCCAAACTGGGAGGATTAGGGTTTTGTGTGTGAATGACATATTCCATTGAGGTCTGATTCCAGCAGGGTGTTCTAGGCATTTCTGATTGGCAGTGGGCAGAGGCTGCCTCTGAAACTCAAGCAGGGCGTGGATTGGCAGTTGTGAGAATGTGACCTCAGGGAGGTTAGCTCACAGTCTCTCCAAATCTTCCAAGTCTGTTTTGAGGATCCTATCTGAGACATACTGAGGGAGCTTAGCAGGCAAAGGAATCTTCCCTTAGATGCTTCTATTGTTATGATTGTTGTTGGTAGTAGCAGCAGCTCTCATTTACAGCTCTTTCATGCCAGGCACTATGCTGAAGCCTTGGCAGCCAATCTCTCTGATCCCTGAAGGACTACTGAGAGGTGTTATCATCATTGTTTTATTTATTTATTGGTGGCTGGCACGGGGATCTGAACCCTTGACCTCAGTGTTGTAACACCATGCTTTAAGCAACTGAGCCAATCGGCCAGCTCCACCCCTGTTTTAAAGATGAAGAAGCTGAGCTTCATGGAGATCTGGTTAGAGATTGACATCTCAGATGCTTTCAGGCAATGAAAATGAGTTTAGGGGGCCCAGGAGGAAGGCATTAGGACATGGCGGGGGCTGGGGTTAGCTGAACAGCACCTGCCTCATCTGCTGGGGGGGCAGCGTGACTCAGCTCCCGCTTATTGTGGACACGTGGGACTGTTGCCCACTGTGATTTCATCCAGCAATTTTCCAAAAGTAACTGAAAACACAACATTTTGTAGAAATGTCATAGTTTGTAAGTGGTTGGCAAATAATCCTTTTTTTTTTTTTGCAGCTGGCCAGTATGGGGATCTGAACTCTTGACCTTGGTTTTCTAATACCATGCTCTAACCAACTGAGCTAACTGACCAGACCGCAAATAATTTTTTTAAATGTTTAAAACACTGTGTAAGAAAAAAAATCTTTTAAATAAAATAAAAAAAACAAGAAAGAAATGTACCGGCCAGCTGCCAAAAAAAAAAAAAAGATAAAATTAAAGTAAAAAGAAAAACAAAACACTGTGTAGGGAAAGCCAGCATGTCCAAGAGTCAGATTTAGCCCACAAGGTAACGTTTGTAACCCCAGTGAAGAGATGTCTGATTCATTCTGCAGGTATTAGAGTGCCCACTGGAGGAGTCAGGGTGAAGGAGACAGACCTTCAGGATGCAGGATCTCACTGAGCTTACAGTCAATTTCAATATTGTATGGTCTGTGCTCTGAGAGCGGCCCTTCCTCTGGGCATGACATACACTGGAGAAGGCAGAAGTTATATTAGTTTGCTAGGGCTGCTGTAACAAATGTCCACAAATTGAGTGGTTTACAATAACAGAAATTTATTCTCTCACAGTTCTGAAGGCTAGTAGTCCAAAATCAATGTGTCAGTGGGGCCATTCTCCCTCTGCAGGTTTTGGGGAGAATCTGTTCTGTGCCTCTCTCCTAGCTTCTGGTTTTGCTGGCCATCTTTGGCATTCTTTGGCTTGTAGATGCATCACTCCAATCTCTGCCTCTGTCATCACATGGCATTTTCTCTGTGTGTCTCTGTCTTTGTGTCTTTCTTCCTCTTATAAGGACACCAGTCATATTAGATTAAGGGCTGACCCTACTCCAGTATGACCTCATCTTAACTTGATTATACCTGTAAAGACTAATTCTTTTTTCTTTTTTTTTTTTTTTAAGATGACTGGTAAGGGGATCTTAACCCTTGACTTGGTGTTGTCAGCACCGTGCTCTCTGAAGTCAGCTAACCAGCCATCCATATATGGGGATCCGAACCCTTGGCCTTGGTGTTATCAGCACCACACTCTCCCAAGTGAGCCATGGGCCAGTCCTTGTAAAGACTATTTCTGAATAAGGTCACATTTAGAGGTACCACGAATTAGGACTTGAACATATCTTTTTGGGGGACACATTTCAACCCACAACAGATATAGGCAGGTGAAATATGGGGAAGAGTATTTCAGGTAGAGGGAACAGCAGGTGCAAAGGCTCAGAGGAAGGAGGGTGCTTAAGAGTTCCAGGAAATAAAAGATATTCAGCACAGGGCTGGCCGGTTAGTTTGGTTGGTTAGAGTGTGGTGTTATAACACCAGTGTTAAGGGTTCAGATCCCCATACCAGCCAGCCACACACACACACACACAAAAGAATTATGAAACGATATTCAGCACAACTGGAGTAGAGAATGGCAATGAGATGTGCCTGGGGTGGGTCATGCATGCGAATGGCCGTGTGGAATGGTCAGGCTAGGCTAGGCTGCATTTAGAGAAAAAAGATCCCAAATCTCAGCAGAGGATACAGTATAAGTTCACTTCTAGGACGTGTCAAGTCTGATGTGTGAGAGGTCTGAAGGAGGCCCCACTTCTCAGTGACCCAAGCCTGGAAGTGATCTTTCCACCCACAGACCACACAGCAAAGGAGGCTGGAAAGGAGGGAGCATAAGTTTTTGGGAGCCCCAATATCTCTCTTACCCATATTTACCCAAAGTCAGGATTATCAGAGCACTGGGAAGCTAGCTAGGGTTTTCATGAAGAGCAGTGACAAAATCCAACTAGCGTTTTAGAAAGATTCCTCTGGTTGGAGCCAGAGATGGCCTGAAGCAGGGGAGCTGGAGTCCATCTAGTGGAGTGTGGGAAGTGGCCAGAGTGGGAGCTGGTCACAGGCAGAGGCACAATGTATTTGCAGTTAACTCATGCAACTTCACCTTGCAGGCTCAGTCAAAAAAAAAAAAAAAGAGAACATGAGAAAAATTTATTTAATTAAAAAACTATCAAAATGCATTTTGCATATGTCCTCTTCTAGACTGGAGATTGTATGCATTTTACACATACATTGCTGGACAGTATGAATCCTCAAAGCCATGGTACTGTATTCTATGGGCCTCTTAAAGGATTTTCAGAGGTAACTGAGCTTCTCGCTGACTTGAGAAGCTCACTGAAATGGAAGATGCCCTCCACACAGGGCCTGTAACTGGGGCCCAACCAGACTGGGGGTCCTTGTGTCAAAGGGACTTCCTACTGGTTCCAAACAGCTTGGTTCCCTGCCTCTGTTGGAAACACGCTTGGATGCAATATAAAGGTATTCTGTGCTGAGACTGACACCCACCTGTCTGCAGTTGTTTATAAAGTATTTTTTAAGCCATTGCTTCATTTGAGCCTCTGAATAATTTAATCCGATAGGAGATCTAACTTAGATAGACCAAGGAACTCAGAAGCTCAGACACCTTGTCCCACAGTAGCCAGGAGCCCTGGAAACAATCCTCAATGTGGAGTTGGAAGTGCTAGCTTTGTGGCCACATTTTAGCCATGCGATTTTAGTGTTCTCATGTATAAAATACAGGTAACTGCCTTAAGCTATATATATTTTTTGGTGGCTGGCTGGTACAGGGATGTGTACCTGTGACCTTGGTGTTATAAGGTCACTCTAACCAACTGAGCTAACCGGCCAGCCCACAATGCTATTTTGAAGCTCCAATAAAGCAAATGCTTGGTGAAAGCATTTGCAAACTGTGAAGCACTGTCTAAATTTTTTTTTTCTTTTTCCAAATGTTGTCCTCAGACTTTACATAGCATTGAAAGTGTTTCTGAATTGTGGTAAAGGAATCCATGTGGAAGATTAAGTGAATTTTTGCTCTCAGTAGTTATGTCCTGGGGCTGCACTTAACATCTGACTTTGAACTCAATCTTCTGAAATGTCTTTTGCAAGGGAGCTGGGCCCATCATCTCCTCCCAGCTGCATCCCTGGCCCTCATTTCTGTGGGTGAATGAAGGCTGGGGTGGAGGTGGGGTAGGCAGTTTGTTAGACTTCCCTGAAAGCCTCACTTCTTGATTTCAGTGACATGACTAAGGTTGTGTCGAAACAGGTGAATTCTACTCATGGAATCTAGCCTGAAAGAGTGAAGGGGTTGAGTGGGCTTTGGGGTGAACCAGAAGGCACTTGCTCATTTGGGGGTGGATCCCCCAACTCTAGTTGACTGTTGCCTTGGGGGAAATGCAGTGCTGTGTGGCCAAATCTTTAGATTTTTATAGAATAGCCTGAAGTCAATATTTTTTCAAAATGTAAAACTCATATTTTTCATTTTTAGGACAACTCCACTGGTTGGATGGAGCTGGTAGGTGAGTCTGCTGTGTAGACTTGCCACACTGCTCTGGGCTTCAGTTCTCTCCTTTATAAATTGGTGATGGAACCACCTTATATAGAGACTTTAGGACATCAGGTGCGAAAATAGAAAAAGAACGCCCAGCCCTCTACATGGGGCCCGGCTGCAGGAATCCAAGGGGAAACGTTAGCTACTTGTGTTCTGTTGCTATTTGATAATCCCCAGGCTTCAGAGGTGGTAATCCTGGTCAGTTTGCGGCTCTCTACCCATGTGATTAAAAGGAATCACAGGATTACCTAGGCCTTTCAAGCTTGATGATCAATGAGATAATATAAAGACATTTTGTATTTTTGTGTATTAGTTAGAGAACCAGCCACCTCCCTCCGCCCCCGGAAAAAACAAAACAAAACAACTCATGATTTCACGAGTGATATATTTTTCTCGAAAATATGTTTCACCAAAAATAAATGAACCAATGTATAGGAAGAATTTTAAGTAAACAAAAGTATAAATGCGATGTTAATCATCCAGGCTGTGCCAGGCGACCAGAGACGGGAGCATAATTCCTACCGAGCACAGTTGGCGTCAGGCACCGGGCGGACCACCCTCCAACCCCATCTCTGGGGGAGGGAGCAGAAAGGGCGGGAGCGCTGGGCTTTGAGGGCACCAAGGTCAGGGGGGAGGTCCCAATCATCCGAACCGTTCCGAGGGCCTCGGAGGGCCCTACTCGCCCGATCTCGGAAGCTCAGGTTCTGCTACTTCCAGCTGGGCGACCTTGGACTGTGAGACTTACTCGGACCCAGTTTCCTCTGGAGGCCGACGTTGCCAGTGCCGGGAGGGGGCGCATCAGCGCGAGAGACTGCGGCCTCAGAGAGCTGAGGGTCCGGCCCGAGCCCACTGGACGCTCGGGACACGCCGCAGCCCTGTGAGGCCTCAGGAACCATCGAAAGGCCTTGACTAGCGCGGGTTCTAAAACGAGGACAAAGCCCGCCCGGATCTAGAGCGCGCGCGCCGTCGCAGCCAATGGGACGCCGGATCAAGACTGAGTGACCGGCGGATGCAGCCAATGAGCATACGCTTTGTTGCGAGGTGGGCCCGGCTCCGGCATTATAAAGAGCGCCACGAGTCGGCATTGTCAGGCGGCGGCACCGCGCGGGCCAGAGCGGGGCTTTGGGTTGGTGGGGTCGGTTCGGCGGCAGCGGCTGAGGAGAGAACGCGGTTCGAGCGGCTCCGTCGGTGGACGGAGGCGAGGCCCCGGCGGCGCGAGCTTGACTGCGGCCGAGTCCGCAGCGCCTTCCTCGGCGGGTGGGGACAAGCGGGCTCCGCGGCGTCATCGGCGGCGAGGTGAGAGGCCAGGCGGCGGGTGGCGGGCGGGAGCTCGGGTGGAAGCTGTGCCGGCCTGACGTGCTGTCGCCGCGTGCGGCCGCTCGTTACAGGAGCCGCCGCGCCCCGGCCTAGCATGTCGGAAGCGGGTGAGGAGCAGCCCATGGAGACGGGCGCCACCGAAAACGGACATGAGGCCGCCCCCGAAGGCGAGTCGCCGGCCGGGGCCGGCACCGGAGTCGCGGCGGGGTCTGGAGGCGGGACCGCGGCGCCCCCGAGCGGGAATCAAAACGGTGCCGAAGGCGACCAGATCAACGCCAGCAAGAACGAGGAGGATGCGGGGTAGGTGCAGGCGCGGGTGGACGGGGGCGCCGCCTTTGTTCTGGGGCCGCCTTTTGTTGGCGCCACGCGGCGGGGGGAGGGGCGGGCGGCCCGGCCGTGGCCTGCGAGCTGCCCGCGGACTGGCCCTCACCGCGCTCGCCGGCCGGCTCTCGCGCTGGAGTTTGCAGGAGTTTGTTGGGTCGACTTTGGCGCCGCCCTAGGGCCACTCGCGCGCTGCCGGGGCCGGCGTAGGGCGGGCGGCCCGGAAGAGGGAAAGCACAGGGACACACGGCCCGGCCGGCCTGGGGCTGCGTGGGCGGAGCTGGCGCGCCCGGCCGGGGCTTGCCTTCTCCGCCTCCTGCTGGGGGCGGAGTCACGGTCTGATCCCTGGGCGGTCTCGGCCTCAGGAAGCCGAGACTTTCCTTCCTTGAGACCAGTTTTCGGGAGGTGGTGAAGACAGGGAGGAATGCTAGCCCCTTGATACGTGGTTCTAGGACACATTAACTTCCAGTTGTGAGTGAGTGGTGAGGACCCATGCCCCTGGCAAGGTTGTCCCTCTCCACAGCCTGGGGCTGTACGGTGTTAAAAGCGTTGTTAGAGTCCAGGTTGAGTTGAGTTTGGAGGTAGTGGAGATTTAACATCCTTCAAAGGTAGCAGCCTTGCAGACCCTGAGGGTGGGTGTAGATTTTGTCTATAAGGACGGTGGTATGATCCTTCAAGTGCAATCTTTGCCTGGGCAGGTTCTTCCTAAAATGACAGCTTTCTTATAAGACTTGTTGCCGTGTGTCTCACCGTACCTTTTCAGAAAAATGTTTGTTGGTGGCCTGAGCTGGGATACCAGCAAAAAAGACTTAAAGGACTACTTTACAAAATTTGGAGAGGTCGTTGACTGTACAATAAAAATGGATCCCAACACTGGACGGTCAAGAGGATTTGGGTTTATCCTTTTCAAAGATGCTGCCAGTGTGGAGAAGGTAAGCTGGGTACTGTATAGCAGTCAGCCTTTGTGTAGGATTTGAATTCTAAGGAGACGTCATTCTCCAGCGTGATTAATTTGTGTGCTCTGGGTAAAGCAGAAAGGCTAGGAACTTATGTGCGAATTGACTGGTAAGGGGATCTTAATCCTTGACTTGGTGTTGTCAGCACCACGCTCTCCCAAGTGAGCTAACCATACATGCTTGTTTTTGAGGGGATAAAAATACAGATAAAGTAGGGACCGACTAATATTCTGGAGTGGTTCAGGAAGATTGTATTTGATGTTTTTTAACTTTTTTTGTGCCTGTTCTGGACACTGCTCAACACTATCGTGAGGATTAGAAAAGAGCCCAAGATTGTTATGAGGTAGGCATTTAGCCACATTTTATAGGGAAAAAGCCAAAATCTAAGACTCAGAAATTTGAGAGATCACATACTTAGTAAGGGGTGGAATGAGGATTCTATTCCCAGCAGCCCATCTCCAGCCTGTGATCTTACTGCGTTTTACTGCTGGAGGAGATGGGCCTTAAATTGAGACTGCTTGGACATGAAGAGAGACACAGCATGGGCAAAGGCTTAGATGGGTGAGGACTGATTTGTAGGTATTTAGGTAAATTAGCTATACTTGAGGTTTTTAAGGACCGTTGGGCTGGGAAGTCAAGTGGTAGCATATGAGAGGATGAGACACATTTTATGTACCTGTGCTGGAGTCCTGAGGCTCAAAGAGAAGGGCTTTGCTGAGGGGTCATGCTGCTGAGTTAGAACCTGACTCCCTTCTATTGGAATAGGTTCTAGACCAGAAGGAGCATAGGCTGGATGGCCGTGTCATTGACCCTAAAAAGGCCATGGCTATGAAGAAGGACCCGGTGAAGAAAGTCTTTGTGGGAGGTCTGAATCCTGAAGCCACTGAAGAAAAGATCAGGGAATACTTCGGCGAGTTTGGGGAGGTGAGTGTGTGGCTCTGATAGTGGCCTGCCAGCTGCCTTGAGGCTGCCTTCTTCCTAGTCTTTGGTAGCCTTAGCTGGCTGGAGCCCTCCTTAGAAGGGTTTCTTCTTTACCCTCTGGCCTTCAGTGGCTCTTTTCTCCTGTGAGTACCCCTGTATTCCCTGTGTAAACGGAGGTAGTGGTCCTGAGCTTTTGCTTATGTTTTTACAGATCGAGGCTATTGAGCTTCCAATGGATCCAAAGTCGAACAAAAGACGAGGTTTTGTGTTTATCACCTTTAAAGAGGAAGAACCTGTGAAGAAAGTCCTGGAGAAAAAGTTCCATACTATTAGTGGAAGCAAGGTAAAGTGTCTTCAGCTCTGTGTGCTTGGCCTCCTGCTGCTGGAGAGCTGGCCCTTGCAGGTGTGGGTTAGGGGTTTGGCTACCTCCAAAAGCTCTCCAGGTTAGTTAGATCTTACTATTTCTCTACAGTATATGCTGCCCTGATTGGGGCAGATGGTCTTGTCCTTCCAAGAGCTCCTATGCTGGCAAGACTGCCAATACACAGGATATGAGGGAGGTAGGAGAGGAAGGGTGGCTTCCGTGAATACAGCACACTGGGTAGCCTCTTTGGTTCCTGATTTCTTCTTCTTTTTTTTTTTTTGGTGACTGGCCGCACCGCGCACTGGCCATCCCTATATAGGATCCGAACCCGCGGCGGGAGCTACTGCGCTCCCAGCGCCGCGCTCGGTCGGCCCTTTGGTTCCTGATTTAAAACTAGAGGTGGTGGTGTTCTAAATCTTTAAGAGTCCAGGGTGTATGAGGCTTTCAGTTAAGGTCTCAGAAGATTCTAGAACGTCTGTAACTCAATGATTTCCCTCTAAGGTGAAGTTTTTCCTGCTCCTGACCTTTCTGGCCTCCTTTTCATGATCAAATTTTTGTCTACTTCCATTCCCATTCTTTGGGCATGGCTTTAGTCAACCCTCGCCCCAGGCAAGGATCCTTCCCAAAGAGCTCTTAGTTGGTCTGGCTGGTTTAATTAAGCCCAAGTCCAGTTTTGCCTTTGGGTAGGTGGAGTTAGCAAGAGGTGCTGCTCTTCCCCTGAGCCCTGGCAGTGGAGAGTATAGTTCAGGCTTCATGTTGGCAGTTGTGAGTTGTGAGGGTGTGGCCTGCTGTGCAGGGTGTGGCAGGCTTTCTGAGGAATGGCAGCCAGATAAGGTGGGACAGGTAGGGTGGGGCTCCTGGGAGTCTCCATCCTGGCTGGGAGTTTGGAAAGATAGGACTAGGGATTGGGCCTCTAAATTTTCCTATAAAATTAGGATTTTAGGGGAGTTGAGTGGGGCATCAGTTGTTACTCCACTGGACAGCGACATGAGGCTTTTTTCTCTATGTAACACAATGCGAAATGGGTGGGAAGAGCTGCTGAGGTGGTGTTTTAGTGAAGCTGCTGGTACTGAGTCTTAAAGATAAGTGTATTTAGTTAATTTTATTCAGTATTTTTGTTTTGTTTTGTTTTGTTTTTGGTGGCTGGCCTGTATGGAGATCTGGACCTTGGTGGTGTCAGCACTGCACTCAACCACCTGAGCTAACAAGCCAGCCCTGTATTCAGCATTTTGAATAGTATAGAAAATATCTGGTTGTTGTAATTACATCACTTGGGTAATTTGTCAATTAGAAGTGTATGCTTGTATGGAGACAACAGACAATGTGTAAAAGTTTTTTAAAATGTATTTTATTACTTTTAATGGAAGTGTCAGGGAACTTCCCTTAAGAATATACTGTTGTGATTTATTTAAGCAGGAGAACTTGAATGTCCCCAACCCCATTGGGCAGATTTTTGGTTAAAAAGGAAATGGACTCTGGGCCCTGAGGGGATTTATGCATCTGGTCTATCCCAGCAATAGACCAGGGGTTGGAGGAGGAGTCGGTAGTAGTATGGTATCACCCTGAATCTCTGAAGCTTTATCTGTCAGACGGGGAGTGCAGGGTCACCTTCTCAATAGAATCTTTGAGTAGGATGAGTTTCTTCTGGAAAAAAAAAAAAAAAAAAAGAAAGAAAAAGAAACTTACTGTCTAAAGCCAGCCCTTCATCTGAGAAGTCTTCTCTGACACTCTTACCCAGCAGACCCAAGGTGCCAGCCTCCAGTCCTTCCTCTGCTCCTCTGCCACCTACCCGGGGTAGTGTCTTGCTCTCCATAGCTGCACTTGGCTCAGTTGCCTTTATCTCTGTTAGACATCGAGCTACCCTGGGCTGCGATCATCCATCCCCAGTGCATTCTCCAGGAAAAGTTTGCATCAGAAAGGCCCTTGGTTTTAGTTATGGTTCTAAGAGCTTCTAGCCCAAGTGTGGCTTCCCACCTTAGCATACTTTGATTTTGAGCAAATGGACCTGATCCACCATCTGAATGTTTGTCACAGTGAAGGTTTTTGTGCATAGTCCCTGCCATGAGCTTGTCCTACTGGCTTGACCCACTGTCTTCTTGGCTTTTAGTGTGAAATCAAGGTGGCCCAGCCCAAAGAGGTCTATCAGCAGCAGCAGTATGGCTCTGGGGGCCGTGGAAATCGCAACCGAGGGAACCGAGGCAGTGGTGGCGGTGGAGGTGAGTGGAGCCTGGATGAAGATGGGTCCTGTTTCCCTGCCTGAATGGAACCTTCCACGCCAGTCTTGGGGCTCCCTCTGGCCACTGTGCAGCAGAGGTGGGCAGGCGTATGTGAGGTGGGGACTGGGCAGGAATAGGAATGGGTCTCCTGGGTAAAGGTTGTGTGCTTGAGGCTGTGCTGCTGCTGCCCCTTGGAATGGAAGAGCCCTGTCTTTCTCGCTCATGTGGCTTGGGACCCCAGGGCAGGGGAGCATTTGCATCATACTCTGGGGTGGGAGACATGATGGGGTGTCTTGGCTCTGGTAGTTCACTGAGTCTTGGTACACCCATGGGTGGGTGGGCAGAAGGGTAGGGCAGAGCTGTGCCAGGCGCTTACCTCCTTCCATCCCAGGCCCTTCTGACTCCAAAGCCTAAACTGTATCTTTTTCAAAGCCGAGCTGCCAGGGAGGGTGGGGGATACCAGAGGGTGATTTCAGTAAGTGAGCTGCCTCCTTTGCTGCAGTGAAGTTAGCATCTTGGCCTCCGATCGATCCTCGGCTTGGGTCCCAAGTCCAGGGCCCTCTACACCAGAACAGCAGCCCCTTGGTTTCTAAGTTGCCAAAGTAACCCCGCCACCCAAAGGGCAGGATTTCCTCCATCCTAGCTCCTGCGTGTGCTAAATGGTCCATGGGCCCCTGTGCCCTGCTCCCCCCACAGGTCAGAGTCAGAGTTGGAATCAGGGCTACGGCAACTACTGGAACCAGGGCTACGGCTACCAGCAGGGCTACGGGCCCGGCTATGGCGGCTACGACTACTCGCCCTATGGCTATTACGGCTACGGCCCCGGCTACGACTACAGTAAGTAGGAGAGAGGCCTCATCCACTTAACCCACCCAGGGGAGGCAGGACAGACAGTGCAGGGGCCACTGGCAGCAGGGGCTTTGGAGTCATACAGGCCTGGCTCAGCCACCAGAGCTACCCAATTTTGGCTGTAGCTTTTGTGGGCCTGAGTAAGGTGGGGAAGGTAATCCCTACCATACAGGGCTGTTGACCCTGTGAAGATGCATGGTGAAGCGCCTGGCACAGGGTAAAGGCTGAGTAAGTAGTAGCTGCTACTGTTGTTCTTGTCCCTAGGTCAGGGTAGTACAAATTATGGGAAAAGCCAGCGACGTGGTGGCCATCAGAATAACTACAAGCCATACTGAGGCGGCGGCAGGAGCAGCGACCGACTGACCGACCGCACACGCTTTGTTTGGATATGGAGTGAACACAATTATGTACCAAATTTAATTTGGCAAACTTTCTATGGCCTGTCCCATGTGCATCTTATTTAAAATTTCCCCCCTGGAAATCACTCTCCTGTTTACTATTTCCAGAGCTCTAGTTGTTTTAGGCAGCGTGTGGTGTCTCAGAAGCCAGAGCGGCATTATGGGCTGATTTTATCACCAGGTTACGCAGAACCAGATTGGAGGGCCTGCTTCCTGCTGCCGTTCTGCAGCCTGGACCTGTGGACCCTGGTTGTAAAGAGTAAACTGATCTTAGGAAGCCAGTGTCACCTTTTTTCACCTTTTAATTTTATATTATTTGTGTCATACATTTCCTGTAATGGAAGTGTTAATTTTACTGTACTTTTTGGTACCTTTTGGGAATCTAATGTATTGTAAGGTATTTTACACGTGTCCTGATTTTGCCACGACCTGGATATTGAAGCTATCCAAGCTTTTGAAATAAAAATTTAAAAACTCCCAAGCCTGGGTGAATGTGGAATATACTGTGTGAGATCTCTTGCCCAGAATGGGGGTGCCAGGTGATCTGGGGCTGGGGCCTCCTCCCACAGCAAACTCCTTCAGTTGCAGGCCCCATCGTGGGTGTAGTCAGACCTCTGGCCTTTTGAGCTACCACTTGTCTAAGTTCTCCGTGATCTAACAGCATCCTGTCAGGCATAACCACACACTCTCCATCCATGTCCTTGTTTAATTTCCTCTAGTGACTGTCCTGCCCAGGATGTGAGCCCCCCTTAAAACGACCTAAGATGCTGAGATGGTACAGCAAGGTGCTGCTGTCCTCTGCAGGGATGCCCCCAGGGTGGTGTGTGCAATACCTGGGAACACCTAACTGTCTTGACTGATAATGAAAATGGGTTTTGTCTCTTCCAGCAAGGATGGTGTGAATCTACAGACCAAAGCAGTGTCAGGGAGCAGACAGATGAATGTGGGCCTGATGGTGTCCCCTCCTGATTGGCACACCAAAGCCCGCTTTGGTAGGGGATATTTACCAGCTGGATGGGAACATCCCAAGTCTGGTAGTTGGGGCTTAGTGAGCAACAGTGGGCTAGGTCTCTGTGTGGACACAGCCTCAGAAAAGTTTTGTTCACTCATCCCTAGGAGGAGGAAATATCTCCTGCCCCAGCCATCAAATGCAAATTAAGTGTTTTAGAGATTTTCTGGTAGGGGTGGTGGACAGCGCCCAGGGTAGCCAGAGCCTCCCAGTGTTGGAGAAACTAACCTATGGGATGGGGGAATAACTTAAGAACATAGCGTTAAAAAATAAAAAAAAGCTGAGGAGGTGCTGATGGTAAGGAACTACCTCTGGATCTCCAAGAACAAGAAGGCCACTCACCTGGAGGACACTTGACTGAGCAGGGCTGGCAACTGAGTGTTTCACAGCTTCTCACCTTCTCTTCCATGTCTGAAAAAGACCACACAGCCACCTGAACTGGATCACATTTGTCTACTGAGGACCCCTGCTGCCTTCAGTGTCCAAGCTGCTTGGATGATAGTTTGGAGACAGGGCCTGCCTGCCTTTCCAGGCCCATGTCCCACCCTTTAACAGCCACAGTAGTGGCAATTTTCTGGCAGCATAAAGCCAGCCCTCAGTTCTCAGACTTGTAGGCTGTGCCCAGGAACCCTAAGGCACTTTTGTGGCCTGCCACCCTTTGTTCACCCAGGGTTCCCACCACCTCATATTGTGTCTAGTAGGTAGGTACTGGGCCTCCCCCAGCTCCAGAGCCGTGGGCTTAAGCATACTGTGGGCAGCTAGGAAGTAACACGGGCAGAAGGGAAGGGGTTGCTTGCTGGCTGCTCTGGCCTGTATCATGAGATCAGATTTTGCCTATTTGGGGTCTTGCTGAGTTCTGCACATGCATCAGAACCTCACCTTATAGTTTGGTAATTAGAGGTCTTGTATAAGTGGATGTATGGGAGACCCTGTGCTGACCTTGGCCATCCTAGATGGTAGGAATGCTGGGAGGAATTTCATTTTGTATTCATTAATCTTCATGCTAATCATTTTGCCACCACTCAGTAGCTAAGGGTGGCCCTATGTTCCGTGGTGGCTGTAAGAACATGTAATGGGGGGGGGGTCTCAGCTCCCACTGTAGTACTGGTGTCTGGTGTCACAGCCCTGCTCTCTTGCCCTGCACCCTACACTATGATGCCTGCCCAGGCAGGCTGAGTGGTGGCTCAGGAAGCTCTTTGACATAGGCAGGAATAGGAGAGGCCCTCCACTTGAGCTCCCTCCTTGCTCCTTGCACTGTCCAACACTCTGGCTCAGTTGCTGGGCTCTCATGCCCCCTCCCTGGTACATACTGGCAGGTTCTAGCTGTTGGGTCTGGGTTGGGTTCTAGAGACATGGTCAGCTGCTCCTCAGGCTCCAAGCTCACCAGTCAAAATGGCATCCAGCTTTGCCGCCACATGTCTTGCATTGTCCAGGCTGAAGCACATTGGGGGCTTAAACTTGAGGATGTTCCTCCCAGGGCCGTCAGTGCTCAGCAAAATGTACTTCTCTTTAAGCCTGTGAGGATTAGAACACCCCTTTAAAGCATTCAAGGCCTTCTTCAGCCTGGTCTTGGCCTCATGCCTGGGGCTCTAGCCACACTGCCTCAGAGCCCTCCATAGGCTAGTTCCCACCAGGATACTGCACCAACTGCCCCTGCCAAGGTCCTGCTCATCCTCTGGCCCAGCATCAATGGTGCCCATCTGGGGTGCACTGCACCTTTCCCTGACCCTGCTGCTCTCCAGAATGGGGGCCTTGCCTCTCTGTCCCTAGAGCCCCCAATGTAAGTCAAGCCAAGAATGGCTACTGGGCTATACTGGACAACAAGAATCACACCTGCATTTTATGACTTAATGTATTTCCTTTTAACATGGAGAATATCCAGCATTAAGAAATATGGAGTAATGAGCCACATGTAAACCTCACCTAGTTTCAGTAAGTAGGTTATCTTGCCCCTGCCCCCAGGTTATCTTGCAGTCTCAGAGGGCTGTTCATTCTTAACATCTAATCATTTTTAGGAAGGTGACTTTACCTTTTTTAACATTGTTTATACCTAAGAAACTTGTTTTTAGTTGGGTACACGGGACTTCACTGATGGTATATGACAAGGTGGGAGTCCCTAGGCCCTTCCCCTTCTTCAGGTGGTCTGGGATGGAAACTTAATTTTATTGTTAGGGTTGACATGATTATATACACATTCTCTTTGACCCCTGTTCCTGTTCTTTTTTAATTACTCATTATTTTATTATTATTATTTTTTAAAAGATGACCGGTAAGGGGATCTTAACCCTTGACTTGGTGTTGTCAGCACCACGCTCAGCCAGTGAGCAAACCGGCCATCCCTATATGGGATCCAAACCCGGGGCCTTGGTGTTGTCAGCACCACGCTCAGCCAGTGAGCAAACCGGCCATCCCTATATGGGATCCAAACCCGGGGCCTTGGTGTTGTCAGCACCACGCTCAGCCAGTGAGCAAACCGGCCATCCCTATATGGGATCCAAACCCGGGGCCTTGGTGTTGTCAGCACCACACTCTCCCGAGTGAGCCACGGGCCGGCCCAATTACTCGTTATTTTTAAGTCGTCAGGAGTGGGGTGTGGGGTGGGACTCCTTCTCAGCCTGCCTTGTGGCTGTTTGTTGTCCCCGTTCTTTCCAACACTGACAAGGGCCATGTCAGAAAGAACAAAGTTTGGACTTTGGAGTCCAAACAGCCCTGAGGCCAAATCCAGTTTGTCCACCTAGCAGGGTGACTGTGGGTGAAACTCTGGCCCCTGAGTTCCTTTTCCTCATGGAACTGGAGCAGCAATACCAAGGTGTTGTGAGGTGAAAGACTTAGCCTGGGATCTGGCTCCTTCCATGCCACTCACCATTCAGGACCCCTGAGGCTTACTGGGGGAGTGGGTGGGTGAGCTGGAGGGTGAGACTGAACAGTGGAGAGAAGGCAGGGACTAGCTGGACACTGAGGATGGAAGGGTCAAGTCTCAATCACTGCACAATTTACAATACTGTTCACGTGAGTTGAAACCATATGAATAAGGACACATGTCAGACCCCAGAAGGGTTTTCCATGGTAGGATAGATAGGAAGGGGTAGGAGTGGGGAACAGAGATAAAACGGAGTAATTAAACTAGAGGGGGAAGGAGTCCTGAGGCCTCAGGTCCTACCTGGGGTTCATATGAAAGAACGTGCAAATCAGTTACAGGGGGCTGTGGAGTGTGAGTCCTGAGATGCTGATTCAACCAGATACCCCCCAACCCAGACAAGGAACTGGAGTCCTGTCCATCCCAGCAACCCATTGCTCTGGGAATGGGGACCACCCGAGGCTGGTGCTGCCACAGTCCCCCTGGGTGGCTCTTGAGAAGCTGCTTCCCTTCTCCAGCCCTTGTGGTGGTAGGGTTGGCTGGGTCTGAGCACCCTGCTAGCTTTGGTGTTCTCGGCAGAGGAGGCTGCTGTGGGCTGGAATTGCCCTTGTGTCCTCTGAAGCCTTTGCTGCCAAGCAGTGGGCACAGAACTGATGGAGCCAGTCTCTGGAGCTCAGTCAAGTGTAGGCCCAGATCAGCTGCCCCTTCCCCCTCAGAGGCCCAGCTGCTGCACTCCTTCAGTCAAACCTGTGGGCCCACAGTGCCTGGGAACAGGGTGGACAGATGAGGAGGCAAGAGGGAGGTTCCTTCCCACTCAGGGCCCTAGGTTTTGCAAAGAGGGATTCATGGCATTTCCTCCAGAAGGCAACTTGTTTCAAGAAACAAATACCTGGACACCACATAGTCTGCCTCTTCGGTTGCTGGCGTCCTCGTGGCCTCATCTTTGATCAGATCCACACCAATGAAGAGTCCAACACCCCTGGAGAAGAAGGTGACATCTCAGGAGGCCAGGCCCGAGAGATCAGTCTTTGCTCTCACCCCCTGCCTGGGCTTCAGCCAAGCCTCGCTGTTGGAAAGCCTGCTAGGGCTTCTACCTGTGTCTCCTGGGGCGGCTGAGAGCCACAGGAACCCTCAGAGGGTGGTGAAAACAGTTTCAGGAAGTAACTGGGATGGGGAGGGGGACCTTGTGGACAGGAAGCAGGTTGGGGATCAGCCAGAGCTTAGGTGGAATCCTGTCTTTTCCCTTCATGATGCCATCTTGGGCAACAGCACCTCTCAGTATTTCGGTTCCTCCTCTGGAGCACGGACATAAAGATTCCCACCATCCCAGGTTGTTAGGAGATGAAAGAAGATGATACCGCGCTGGGCCCCTGGCAGGTGCTGGTTAGTGGGTGGTGACTACTGCCCTCAGAGCCTCACCTGACGTCACCGATGATGGGATGTTTAACTTTTTGCTGCCTGAGGAGCTCCATCAGGAAGCTGCCCACACAGGCGGCATGAGCCTGGAGCTGCTCCTTCTCCAAGACCTCCAGGACGGCGAGCCCCACAGCGCAGGACACGGGGCTGCCCCCAAACTGAGCCGGGGACAAAGGGCATGTCAGAAGCCCAGCAGAGTGGGCCATGCTCTGGGGGGGTGAAGGCAGCAGAACTGCCACACACATTCCCAGGGCACAGGCCCCGAGCCCCTCAGGGTTCAGAATTCTCAGCAGTAAATGGGGCCCCTATGGGCTGTCCTGCCTTTCCAGGTGCTAATGTGATAGTAGCCCAGGTCAGGTACCTCCACGGGTGCAGTAGGAGCCCCTAAAAGATGCAGAATCAGGAGAGGGAGTACTGTGCATTCCCACAGAGCTAGTGTTTGCTTTCCGGCCCATCTCACTGGCTGGGCCCAGACCCACAGCACTGGACTAGTTCCCATCACCTTCCATTAGGGTCAAAAGCAGCTGCCAAATCTCACCCAGGAAAAGCCACTCTGTGTGGCATGATTTCATGGCTCTGTTGGCTGAGCTCAGGGTAGATTTTAGGACACAGACTACAAGCTGGCTGCCTGGGAGCCATATCCAGCCTGCGGGCTCATTTTGTTTGGTTATGTGGCATTCTTAAAAGTTAAGAATTAGGTGCTAGCATTTTAAAATATGAGCCATCACACACACAGATCTATATTTCTGACTTAAACCTGGCCTATCTAGCCACACTGGGCCCAGTAGCGGTGGTTCCTTAAGACACCCTGGGTGCTTTGACTCCTTTCGTCTCTGCTGCCTCGCCCTGTAGGTGTCTGAGTGGGGATCTGTTTTTTAGAGGATCGGGAGCAAGGTGTCTCCTGCAAACCATGGTTTTTGTTTTCTTTTTAAACTACATCTTTTAACTGGAAACCACTATGTTAAGTGAAGTAAGTCAGGCACAGAGGGTAGGTGGGGGGAGGAGAAGTGGTGGACTAATGAGTACAAAACTCTGCTATCTACCCTAAGTGAATCATTGTGTAGTATATGCATGTATTAAAACAATACACTGTACCCCCACAAATATGTACAAGTGAATGTTAAAAATAATCTTAAAAAGAATCACTTCAGTGAGGTATAATTTACATACAATACACCACATGTTTAAAGTGTAAAGTTCAATGGGATGTGACAAATGTATACACGTGGAACCTCCTTCACAAGGAAACTACGGAACATTTCCATCACTCCCCAAAGTTCTTTTCATGACCATCTTCCCACTACTGGCCCCAGGCAACCACTGACCTGCCTTCTGTCACTATGAGATATCTCGGGGGGGTTTGAAAAGCTCTGACATACTCCTTGGAGCCTAGAAGGCCATTCATATCCACAGGAGTAGGCTCGTGTCCAGTGCTGTGTGCAGGCTCAGGAAAGATCTGAGAAGCCCTAAGCTCTCACCACTGGCTACCTAGAAGCTCTGCAGGAGGAAGTAAAGGCTAAAGCGGAGTTACCAACAGCCTGGCCAAGTGACTTACTGGTTCCAGGTATTTAAGAAAATTCCTGTCCAGTTATTAGATGACCACAAAGTTAACTGAGCAGAGGCTAAAGTGGCCACACATGACAAAGAACAGACTTTACAGAATTAGTTCAGAAAAGGCACTGAATAAACAACAGCAAAAAGCAGCAACAAAACCATAGGGAGGGAGGGAGAATATGATTTCCAAAGTTGCCACATTATATTTTTAAAGTGTCCAGTTTTCAACAGGAAATTATGAAACATGCAAAGAAAGAAGAAAGCGTGGTCCATACACAGGAAAAAAAAATAATCGGTGCTGTCCCTGAGGAAGCCTAGATATTGACTTTATTAAACAAAGACTTTAAATCAGATATTATAAAATGTTAAAAAAAAAAAAAACCCCAAACTAAAGGAAACCATATCTAAAGAATTAAAGCAAAGCATAAAAATGTCTCACCAAAATAGAAACTACCAATAAAGAGTTAGAAATTATAAAAAACAAAATAGAAAATCTGGAGTTGAAAAATAACTGAAATGAAGAACAGAAAGAAAAAAGCACGAGGAAAAATAAACAGAGCCTTAAAGACCTGTACATACAATCAAGCCTCCCAACATATGCAAATGGAAATCCCAGAACAGGAAAGTAGCAAAACAAACAAAACAAGACAAAAACAAACAAAAAACAATGAAAAGGTTTAAGAGTCCTATATCACTTGCAATGGACTACATGTTTATGTCTCCCCAAAATTCATATGTTGAAATCCTCACCTTCAATGTGATGGTAAGAAGATGTGAGACCTCTGGGAGGTAATTAGGTTACAAAGGTAGAGCCTTTGTGAGTGGGATTAGGTACTTATAAAAGGGACTCCAGAGAACTCTCTCGCCCTTTTCATCATGTGCAGGTACAACGAGAAGTTGGCTGTCTGCAGCCCGGAAGAGTACCCTCACCAGAACCTGACCATGCTGGCACCCTGATCTTAGACTTTCAGAACATGGGAAATAAATTTCTACTGTTTATAAGCCACACAGTCTATGGGACTTTGTTATAGCAGCCTGAACTGACTAAAACATAACTTTTAAGGAAATTGATGCAGCAGTTAATTATCTTCCCGCAAAAAAACCCAAACCAACCAAAAAACAAGGCCCAGATAGTTTTATAGATGAGTTTTTACCAAACTTTCAAAGAACAGATCATCCCAATTTTATGTAAAAGGAAAAAAAGAAATATTTTCCAACTCATTCTATAAGGCTGATAAGACCCAGATACCAAAACCCAATATATAAGAAAAAAAATCGAGTCACATTTTACTACTGAAAACAGATGTCAAATTCATAAATAAAATATAAGCAAATAGAATGTAACAGTGTATAAAAATGATAATATCCATACCCAAGTTGGATTCATCCCAGGCATGCAAAGATGGTTTAACATTAAAAAATCCATAAATATAACTCACCATCTATCCATCTATCTCTATATATTTTTTGGCGGCTGGCCAGTATGGAAATCTGAACCTTTGATTACGGTGTTATAACATAGTACTCTAACCAACTGAGCTAATCAGCCAGCCCTACTTCCCTCACCTTTAACGACCTTCTTGCCTTATACATCTTGCCAAACCCTGATGTGTTTCAGTCCACAATTCAAACTGGCTCTTTTTTGGGAAGACAGAGTGAGTTCTCAACTCTTTGACCCTCCTTCTCCTCTGCACAGCCTCCTCTCTTGCGGGGACCCATCTCCCTACCTCCAGTTCTTTCTCCACACTGATCACCAGACATCATCCTCAAGTGTTATTTGGACTGCATCTCTCCATGACTAAAACCCTCCCACAGTTCCTCACTGCCTTCGGGATCAGTCCCAGATACCTTGGCCCTTTATGATGTGGCTCCTGCCAACCACCATGCTCCCCTCATCTAACCTGCAACTGCTATCTTACGGCCACTGAACATGCTATTGTGTCCACTTCACTTAGGACAGAGAGCCATACCCTCCTCTCAGTGACTGCTGTCATGTCCACTCTGCCTCTAGACCATCTGTTGCCCAACACACTGAATTCCTCATGACCTTACTCAGCTGACACAGGACCTGCCACAAGAGGGGCAGCTTTTGCTGGAAAGGAGAGAGGAACTGTTGTACTCTTTCTATGTATTTTATAAGACATGGTCTCCTGCGACAGCTTTTAAATCGACACTAATATTTTAAGATTTTTTTTTATGTGACCTGGTTGCAACTTTCCTACGGACAGCATCTTAGAAGTCTCTGTGCTGGGCACAGTGCTAACCCTGTGGCATTTGCTGACTAAGGACAAGCTGATCACCTGGAGCCTATGAGAACCCACATTATTCACTTGCCCTGGAGCCTTCACTCACCGTGTTGAAGTACTCGACGCTGGTGGCTTCAAATGCCCTCGCCACAGCTTGGGTTGTGGCCACACAGGCAATAGGGTGGCCATTGCCAATGGACTTGCCCATGGTGACAATGTCAGGGACAAAATCCTCCCCCTGCAGCTGGAAGGCCCAGAAGTGCTTGCCTACTCGGCCAAAGCCAACCTGGATCTCATCTGCAACAAAGATCCCTCCGGCCCTGTGGATGTGCCTGTGGCAGGGGACAGATGGCTGACAGGGGTGCTGTGGTGAGAGAGATTAGACCAGGAGTTGGGAGGTCTTGGGGCTTGGAGTCCCGGCTCTGCCAGCAGAGAGGTGGGGGGCCAGGTACAAATGGTTGGCCTTCTCTGGGCCATTATTTCTTTAAGGGCTTTGTCTCAAAATTCTGGCAAGCAGGCCATGCTGAGGTTGGGATTTGGGACAGAGGCTGGGAGACCCCATTACAGCCCTTCATGGGGCAGACCCTGCCCACTTACTTACTCTGCCACTTTGGAGAAGAAGCCAGCGGGGGGAATGATTTGCCCTCCTACACTGGGCAGAGACTCAGCGAAGAAGGCTGCAATCTGTGGATGAGACAGGCATCGGCACAGCACTGTGGAGGTGCTGATGAGCTTGGTGCACCCTGCTAATGTGGCTCAGTGCTGACCCCAAGCAGCACAAGTCACCGTCATCACTGCACTCCTACTTTGGGCTCCACGTCACATCTAAGAGTTTGTGACTCAGTTTTCTTTCAGGCCTCAAATCAACTCTTACCACCTGGATGCCTCCAGACCCCTTGTCCTTGGCATTCCTTAAACTAAAATCACTGATTTCTCCCTCATAAGCCTCTTCCTCACCTTCCCCTCTTTGGTAACCAGCACTACTGCCGTCTCTCCTGCCTAGGACAGAAACCTGGTCCCCATCCTTGATCCACCCCCTCCCTCGTCCAATCATTCAGCACAGCCCACAAGCTCCACCTGTCCCACCTCTGAGCCCACTCCTTCCCTGCCACCTGGATATGCCCGCCTCCTGGCAGATCTGCCTGTCTCTGCCTTGGCCTCCTGCAGGTACCTTCTACCCGGACACCTCTTCCAGTCTACCCCCCACAAGGAGAGCTGAGCTCGTCACTGTCCTGCTTAAAGCCCTTCAATGATCCCTTTTGTGGACAGCAATGACTTCCCAACTGTGTTCTGCTTCAGAGCTGCTTCAGAGGCCACTGCTGGGACAAGGGGTGGGCCGATGGGACAGGAAACTGGTTCTTGACCCCTGTTGCACCCACAGCAGTTTTCAGGTTTTATAGAAGTGGCTGCAGAGCATCTAGAACACATAGGCCAGGCTTTCCTGGTCTGCTTCTGCCACCCTTTCTGGCCCCACAGCCTTCCTTTCTTTGCCATATATCCTATGTTTGGCTCTGTCACTCCTTCAGTGAGGCCTTCCAGAGAGCCCTCACCTCAGTTGCTAACAGCCTCCGCTCTACTATCTATCACCATGGGTGTCTCTCTTCCAGGGCCCAACACATTTCTCCTGTCTGTGGCCTTCCATTCCATGTCCATGATACTGCCCTGGGTCAGGCCACCTCATGGTCACCTGCTCTTAGCCTGCCCCATTCAAATCCATTCTCTACATAGCCCCTGGGTCTTATCCACCTTCCTCTAAGACCCTTCAATGGTTCCTGTGGCCTTCAGTGTAGAGTTCCAGCCACTCAGTACAGCAATGGGGTCCTCTGGCATCTAGGTCCTGCTGGTCTCTCCAGGCTCACCTCCTGACCCTCTCAGCCTGGCCCCACACTCACGTGGCTCCTCATCTCTGTGCAGGCAGCCCCCCATTGAGGAGGACTTTCCTCTGCCAATCCACACCCCACCTTGAGTGACTAATTCCTGCTTGTCTTTTATGACCGGAATCAGGTAGCAACTCCTCCAAGGACCCTCCACACCCACACCAGCTCAGCCTGACTCCTGGCCACCTAGAATGCCCAGGACTTATCTCTATCCAGGCTCTTGTCAGTGTACTAAAACTCTCTGCTGAGCACTTAACGCACACCCCCCACCCCACTAGATTCTTAAAGGGCAGGACCTTGTTCTGCTTTCTCTCTGGGTTCCCGGCATCTAGCACAGTGGAGGTGACAACAGTGGAAGTGACATTCACGGTTTGCTGGACTAGACAGGTGCAGATGTGGTTACCTTCCTGCCCTTCTGCTGTGCGCTGCTGACCACGTGTTTCACCTCGTCGGCATAGGCCACAGCTGGACTGGGGTGGTCCTCCCGGTAGGGGCCCCGGTATGTGTCTGGGAGAGGTGCCTGTGGGGAGTGACAGCACCATGTCACCCAGGCCTAGAGGTTGGCACCAACCTGTTGCCGACTTGGGCACTGCGTACCACATGGACCCATTCCTTCTGGCCATCTAGGTCTCGGAACTTGTAGGGACTGATGTCGATCAGGGAGCTCAGGTGACCGTGATAAGCACTGGAGAGGAGAAGGGAGTGTGGGCTCAGGCCCAGGAAGCACATACTGCCTGGTCTAGCCCTGACCGCTGTCTACCCATCCCTGAAGACACACAGGGAGACCAACCTTTCTGATAACAGCCCCTGAGTCCTTGGGCTGGGAATGAGCATGGGCTTTGCAGTCAGCAATACTTCCTGCAAGGCTGCTTTCTGGCTATGTAACAGTGGCTAATCATGTAACCTCTCTGGGTTCAGTTTTCTCCTCTGTAAAATGGGGGTCTACTCCTTCACCACTATCATGAATCTTAAATGTGATAATGCCCTGAGCCTAGGCCTGGGTCTTGTGCACATGAGATACTTAATACATGAACTACTGTTGGAACAGTTTGAGTATCTAAAATGTGTGGGACCAACTCTTACAAAGCATTCTTAGCTCCCCAGAAGTTGCCCTCCCAGAACAGTCGCCTGGGGGACAGAGTCTCCAGGGGGTGTCTCTGGATGCCATGTGCTCTGCCTGCCATGCTTCCCTCCAGTGGCCCAGGCCCCTCATCCTCCCTGCCTAAGGCACTCAAAGTCAGAGCCTCACTGATCCCCAACAAGCCCATGGCCCAGGCTTCTGGAAACGGCTGGGCTGTGAGTTGCACTTACTGGTCTAATACCACCACGTCCTGATGTCCTGTGTACTGGCGAGCCAGCCTCAGGGCCAGGTCATTAGCTTCTGACCTATGACAGAAAAGGTGAGCATGGCTTGAAGAGTCGTCCATGTGCTTCTCACAGAGAAACCATGAGGGCAGGAGGAGTCCTTCCAGCAGCAAGAAGATTCTCAGGTCATCATTCAGGTTGTCATTTGCTTATTCATTTGGTAAATATCAAATGGCTTCTATAAAATAGTAAGTAAAACAGGCCCTTGCCCTCCTGGAACTTACATTCTAGTATGTGTCATGAAAGCCAAAAAACATAGAAGGAAAGATCATTTTGATAAGTACTACAATGGATATGAGGTGCTGAGAGAGAACTAGATAGGGGCCCTACTTTACATGGGGCGATATTATGGCCTGAATGGTGTTCCTCCCAAATTTATATGTTGAAGCCCTAACCCCCAGTACCTCAGAATAGCCTGTATGTGACTGCATTTGGAGATAGGGCCTTTAAAGAAGTGATTAAGTTAAAATGAGGCCATTAGGGTAGGTCCTAGTCCAATCTGACTTGTGTTCTTAGAGAAGAAGAAATCCGGATGCACAAAGAAACATCAGGGACATGTACACACAAAAGAATGACCAAGTGAGAAACAGTGAGAAGGTGGTTATCTGTCAGCCAAGGGGAGGCCTCAGAAGAGACTAACCCTGCCAACACTTGGACTTCCAGCCTCCCAAACTGTGAAAAAATAGACGTCTGTTTAAGCCTCCCAGTCTGTGGTATTTTGTTACACAGCACTAGCTGACCAATACAGGTGTCAGGGAAGGCCTTCATGAGGAGGTAACACCTGCCCTTAGTCCTGAGAAGATTCCAGGCACAGGGAGCAGGATATACAAGGCCCTGTGAAGGAAAAGAGCTTGGTGTGCTCAGGGAACTGAGAAAAGACAAGGGAGGCCATGGCCACAGGAGGGCAGGGCAGGGCAGGAGAGGAAGTGGGGAGACACACAGGGCCATGTCCATAGGGCTGGGAAGGAACTTGGATTTTCTTCTCAGTGCCATGCAAAGCCACAGAAGAGTTTTAATTAGAGAAGGGACATGCCTCAGCTTCCATTTTAGAAGGCAGCCTCTGGATGCATGTGTCTAATGGAGTAGAAGAGAATGAAGCAGAAGTGAGGAGACCTAGGAAGATGCCCAGGTGGGAGCAGGTGGTGGCCATGGGACAGAAAGAGGTAGATGGACTTAAGAGATATCTTGAGATAGACAAGGCAGACTTGATGCAGGACTCTGTGTGTGTGTAATTTCTTCCTTAAGCAGAGATGTACATGGCGATGCCATTTATAAGGTGAGACAGGGTGTGGGTGGTATGGATGTCTGGGGTAGGTGCCTGGGAACAACAGGGACAACCGGTGCCATGGTCCCACAGCAGGCGCTGGTGGAAGAAACTCTTGATTGTCTTCTGGATATGTGAAGTTGGAGATGTTTGTCAGATGTCATGTGGGCAGTTAGAACCGTGAGTTGGGAACATGTGGGAAGCATCTGGGCTTGAGACATAAATTTGGGAGTCATCAGCACATGGATGATATTCAATACCAAGGGAATGGATGAGATCACATACGGAGAGGGTTCAGAGAGAAAAACGGCCCAGGACTAGCCTGGAGGCATAGAGGACGAGTTGGCAAAAGAGACGGAGAAGGAGTGGCCAGAGAAGCTGGAAGAAAACCAGGAGAACACAGTACACTGATGCAGGAGGAGAAAGCATTTTCTGAGAGAGTGGTACCTCTGTCAACTAGTGATGAGAGACAGAGTAAGACAAGGCAGCAAAGAGATCATTGGGTCTGGCAATGTGGAAGGCACTGGAATCCACACAGAATAAATTTGGTGGAGTAAACCAGGAAGAATGTCCCTTCCTCCACTGCTGAGGAAGCACTGGCTCCTGGACCTGGCTCCCTGCTCTTCCCAGAGAAGTTCCAGTTCTGGCTCCACCATCTCCCAGGAGGATAACCCTGGGCAAGCTAGTTCCTTTCTTTGAATTGCTGTTTTCTTTATCTGTAAAATGAATATGGAAAATCCCACTTCCTAGAAATTATTTGGGGGACTGATGAATGTACTATGTAAATGGCAATGCTAATGGCAGTGATAACAATAATCATTACTGTAGTCCAAATGCCACTACCTGTAACTTGTTGGAAACTTCTCTTCCAGGTATGCTGTGAGCTCCCCTCCCAGATATGCCTGTTTGTCTCTACTTCCACACCTAGTGCAAGCTACGATTACCTTTCACCTGACTGCTGAACTTGTGCCTAACAGTGGCCATATTTGCTCTCCAGCCCTGACAACATCACTTCCCTGATCAAAACCCTCCGATGGCTTCCCAGTGCTCTTAGGATAAGAATAGCTTCCTCACTTGGCCGATGAGGTCCGGGGTGATGGCCCTGCCTTCCTCCCCAGTGTCAACTTACACCCTCTCCTCTCCTTCACTAGTCTGCTTTTGGTTCCTCAAATGTACCAGAGTGCCATGCCCCTCCCTGCCACAGGGCCTTTGCACAGGCTGTTCTGTGTGATCAACCTTGACAAGAATACTTCAGATGGAACAGACAGCACCCTTTCTTCCTCTTCCCCTAGTTATCTCCCCGTCAGCTCTTAGCTTAACATCACTTCTTCAGTAAAGCCTTCCTTGAACCCCCAGAACCTTCCAGAACCTCCCACTGCTTCTAGGTCTCATTATATCCTGTATTGTTCCTCCAGACAATGACCTGTCTTTGTAATTTTGTTTTTTTTTAAAGAATCACTTGATGTTTCTGCTCCTTACTGAGCAAACTCAGGGTAGGGATTTTGGCTGTATCCATAAGGCAGAAATAAAAAAACATATCACCTCATTAAGCCCCAACAATGATCCTGGAAGGGAGGTAATGATATTCTTTACCAAGAGACAAGGAAACTGGATTTGATAGGGTAAGCACCAGGGTCTACAGCTGGGAAATGTAGGAGCCTGGTGCAGTGCAGGCTGCCTCTCACCTAAGTCCACACTTGGTTGGCTACACTATGCTGGGCCCACATAAGCAAATCTTCATCATCTAACCCTCTTGCTGAGGGCTGGCTGCAGTCCACTTACCCAGAATTCAGGAAATAAAACACACAGAGCTTCTCCGGCAGGGTCTCTGACAGCCTCTGTGCATAATCCACGATGTTGTCGTGCAGGTATCGGCTGTTGGTGTTGAGCACCTGGTTCTGCTCATGTGCTGCCTGGACCACCAGAGGGTGGCAATGCCCAACTAGAAGAGGGTCACCTCCATCACATGGCCAGCTCTGCTCAGCACAGTCCCACTGGGCCTCCCCCAGCCCCAACCTGCAAACCCGGCCAGAGGAGACGCAGTTACAGAAAGGGAGGCGTAAAGAAGGGAGTCTGAAGACAGCAGGGAGAGATGCTGGTTCTGGAAAGGGAAATCTAGAAAGGAGTCCCTGAGATTATGGCAGAAGAAAAAGGTTCTCTGGCAGAAACCCCATCTAGAAAACTGTCTTTAAGGAGACTTCTTGAGGCCTTCTGCTTGACAAAGGCAGTGTGGGAGGGTGGTGTCAGCGCATTTGACTTCACCAGTCAGTGAGGCTAGAGATTAATCTTGATTGTCAAAGGCCAAGGATAATGATAACAGTGAACCTGTATTGAGAGCTCACCATGTGCCAGGCACATTCAATGCAGGTTACATGAATTCACACACTTAATTCTCCAAAACACCTGAGATGGGTACCAGGTATTATCATGTTTATTTGGCAGATGAGCAAACTGAGGCACAGAGAATTAAGTAACTTGCCCCAAATCACAAAGTTAGTAAGTGGAGGACAGGGATTTGAGCCCAAGCAGTTTGGAACTAGATCCCCTGCTTGTAGCCTTTACTTTATTAACCTCCAATTTGCCTGCTGAGTCACAAATTCTCTTTCCTTTGTCAGGTCCGGCAGCCTCATCTGGATGACTGAATTCCTACTTCAGTTTCCTGAGACGCTCAGTGGGGCTGAAGCCCTGCCATGACCCTAGCACTTGGCCAGGGCCATGCTGTGTTGCTGGTCATAGTGGGCTATCTGATGCTCTTTAGAGTACGAAGTGGAACTGGACCCACAGACCTAGATTTCTGACTCCTGCCCAGTTTAGCACAGCTACGTCTTGGAGATTTCTACAGCTATATCACAAAGACTGGGCCTCCTTTGCACATGGTGCCTCAACTCAACCCAGGTTCTCCACAACCTCTCTGCAGGGGTCACCTTGGGACCAGGTTCACAGCCTTGGCCTCATCTTCTGCCCTGCCAGCATGAGGTGTGATACTGACCGTGAGCCACATTGTTGATGCAATCGATGTATTCTGCTCCTTGTTCATCGTACATGTACTGCCCTTGGCCCCGGACAATCTTAATGGGATCCTCAGGAAAAAAGAGCCTGCAGGAAGAGCTGTGGGGACAGGCAAGGAATGGAGAGCCATGTCTCAAGACCTGAAGAGAAAAGGCCACCCATCACAGGCCTCACCCACCCCTTCCTAGTTTCTGGAAAAAACAAAGCTTGAAGGGCGAGGTGCTGCTTCCGTGCCTCCAGTTTCCCCACTCCATCGGAAAGGAGGAAAAGGATGGGTAAGAAGCTGCTGAAACTTAAACCTGTTTAAGTCATTTTGAGCCTCTGTGGCCTTGCTCATTTCTGCCCGTGCCCCTATCAGTCCCTTGGATCCTGGGAAAAGGGGGCTTTGTAAGGCTGCGTCTCCTTCTGGGATGGGCGTGAGACAGCGCAGCACATTATGTGGCTGGCTCTCAGCCCTAATCGTTCCTTGTCGGCCAAGTGGGTCTGCTGGGCGCCAGCCGTCAGCTCTAGCAGGAGGCTGCCTCCTCTCCCCGCAACCCCCGTGCCCCCCGAGGGCCCCTCTCACGGGTCAAGTGGAGACTTTCTCTAAGGCTGTCTGCGAAACGACTTCCCACTTCACCCTTCGTCTGAACTTTCAGCCCCTTCCCAGGTCACTCTCGAGCCAAGCCCAGGTCCTGCGGACGGGCGGCCCCGGGGCGAGGTCCTCACAGGTGCCTGGGCAAAGACCTTCTCCCGGGGGCAAAGGCTGCCTGCGAGCGAGGCCGCCAGAGCCGAGCAGGGCGCGGGTGGGGCCGGCTCCCAAGCGCAGGGCAGGTCGAGGGGCGGCCGGAGACGGCGCTGTGCGGGGGGCGGGCGCGGGAGCCA
>NW_007726752.1:422798-444800 GCF_000696425.1 Galeopterus variegatus
CAGCCGCCATGGCGCCGGGCCGCCAGTGGGTGCCGAGGCGCGCGTGGAGAGACCAGCCGCGCAGGCTCGGCCTCCAAGGCCCCGCCCCGGGCCGCGCCCCGCCTGGACTGCGACATCAGTCTCCGGCTCGCACCTCGGCCCCACCCCCAAGTGGCCCGATACGCTCTCGTTCCCTCCTTCATGCGGCCAGCAAGCCTGGCAGGCTTCCCGCTCCCAAGCCGTCCCGTGACAGTCGCCCGTTTTGTGCTCGCCTTGCCGAGTGCTGCCTCCGCCCTGGTCCCGGGACGCACCGCGGGCCTCACCCTGCGGGCCACCGGTTTCCCTCCCGGGGAAGGGTCCCCGGGTGATCCCGCCGCTGCTCCTGGCACCCGAGGAGGCTCTGAGCCCCGGCAAGCCTCTTCTGGGCCGGTGCTCAGTCTTTGAGTCGCTTTCCCCGTGCGTGAAATGAGATGCACTGTGAGGGTTAAATGTGGGAGTGTGTGACTGACACCCAGCCCAGGGCCTGGCACACAGCAGGGACATCAGAGTAGGAGAAGCGACTGTCCCCTCGAGGCCAGGACCTAGGCCTTCCCAGCTCCGTGAGGGAGCAGCAGGAAGGGCAGAAAGAGCACAGGGCCACTGCTGGGGCTGACCAAGTAGATCACCATGGGCTGGACCTTCAGGGCACCACGATTCCCGCTAGAATCCAAGCAGGGTGAACACGAGATACTATCATGCAGTATTTAGGTAGGAAGAGGGCTGGAAGCCTCCTGAGCCCCGTTGTACATATTCACAAAACTTTGGCCCAGAAAGGGAAGGACTTTGCTCTTAGACACACAGCAAGTCTGATGCAGAGGCTGGACGACAATTGAGGTCTGCTTGACTCCCATACCAGGGAATGAGACAAAAAGGCCTCCCAGGGGCTGGGAGCTGGGATATCAGAGATACCCCCTCCTGGGCTGGGGCACTGGGGCTTCCTGCCTTGATGAATCCCAAGTCCCTGGGGCTGCAGCCTGAGCAGGCTGGGGAGGGGGAGGCTCCTGCTTGTCTCTCCTTTTCTGTCTACTTCTCTTCTTGATTCCCAGCCCTCTGTTTCACTCCCTCATTGTTGATTTCTTCTCTTTCCAATAGAATTCTAAAATGTTTAAAGCATTTAGTTAAAAATATTTGGAGTTTTCATTTTTCTTTACTGTGGTAAAATATGCATAACAAAATTTACTATTTTAACCATTTTTAAGCCTCCTTTTTGTAGACATTTTAACCATTTTTAAGTGTACAGTTGAGTGGCATTAAGTACACTCACATTATTATCCAACCATCACCACCATCCATCCACAGAACTTTTTCATCTTCCTAAACTGAGTGGAATTCCTTATTTTTAATTGTAAAGCAGAATTGAAACTTTTACATGATTCTTGAAAAAGTTCCTCCCAAGTTAATCGAGAGGTTAATTGCTTGTGGCTGTACTTCTTTTCTGAAGGTCACGGCCCCCAGGTCCTGTGTGTGTGCGAGTGGGACCACGGCCATGGGTTTTCTCAGTGTATTTATTGGCTCCTCTTCTTTGGTCCCTCCATGCCCTGTGGTTTCAGCTTGTAATATAACTGCGTGTGTGTGTAGGGGAGTCTGAGAGTCCTGTTTGGGGCCCATCTTCAGCCCTGTCTTGCAACTCAGACTGAAGTCACAGCTGTGGCTCAGGGCAGCAGCTCAGAGAAGTCAGGTTGGCTCAGGGGCTTTTCCTGCCTTGGGTACAGGGTGAGAAGGCTGCAGCCTGGTGCAGCTAACATCTTACTGGCTTCTAGGATGTCCAGAGTCAGGAGGCGATACAGTTAGAGGCAGACCAGGCTGGGCCATTTCCTGGACCGAGTATCTATATCAGGAGACAGGACAACAGCAGGAGGCCTCACCTGCTTCCTGCCTCTGGCCTCATGCTATGCACTCTTCTGTCCTTATCTCATGCCTAGGCTTGGCCGTTTAGCTCAATTGGTTAGAACGTAGTGCCAATAACACCAAGGTCCAGGGTTTGATCCTTGTGCCGGCCAGCCGCCAACAAAAATCAACACAAAATAAAACATTTCATGCCTGGCCATTGAGGAAACATTGGAGGCTAAGAGGACAGGGGATGGGAGGAAGTGGCTGAGCCAGTATTTTAACCCAGGGCATGGTGTTTCTCAAAGGCAGTGGCACTGGCATTCTCAGTGAGCTGATTCATCATTGGGCAGGACTGTTCTATGTATCTCAGATGTTTAATATCCCTGACCCTGCCCACTGAATGCCAGGAGTGTCCCCCAATCATTGTGACAACCAAAAGTATCCCCTGCATTCCCAGCAGTCTCCCAGGGAACAGGAGGAAGGAGACCTGGGTAAATACACTTCTGTCAGGCCTCAGATTCATGTGAAAAAAGAAGATACTAATCCTTGTGATTAGTTTAGCTGCCATGGCATACAGCAGGGCTCAGTAAATGTACTTCTCTCTCTCTTCTCTCTGGAAGGGGGTAGTTTGAGGTAGAGCTGCCCTTCTTGGCAGGGATACCTAAGGCTCCCCAGTCCTTGAGGCCCAGCTGTGAGTCTGTACTCCTGTGTCTCAGCTGGGACCTTGGGCAAATCATTCTCTCTTCTGTAATCTCTCTGTCCCTACCCCAAGTTCTTTCAGGACTCAGTAAGCTCTAAATTTTTTTTTTTCATTTCAGTCTCTAAATTTTGAAGTTTGCAGTCAAAAAGTTTGCAGGCCTGAAAATACAAGGTATGAAGCCACAAGGGGGCAGCAATGGGCCAAGAATAGCCCCATCCCGCACCAAGGAGTAGGAAAGGGACCCCCTCAGATGTCTGGAGATGGGGTGGGTGGGGGGAAATATGTGGCTTCTACCCCTGTGAAGATCTGCCTGCCAATCACCCAGCATCATGTGGCTGCCTATCAGATTCCATGCCCTGCCAAACAATTTTAGAAAGACAATTACAGGATATCCAAGAGCCTGGGTCCAGTCCCAAGCTCGCCACTATGTCCTGGTTGTGCATCCCTGGGCAGATTACTACCCCCTCTGAGCCTCAGTTTTCCCATACGTAAAATGGAACCTACCACGTAGGCCCCATCCTTCACAGGGTTGGTGAAGGGATCAAGTGAGGTTCTGGAAGAGAGAATTGCAAACTGTGAGCACAGCAGATTTGTGAGGTTATGCTGAGCTCTAAAGGAGGTGTTGACACCCAGTGATCTCTAGTAGTCATCACAGTCCCACTGTGTTTCTCTCCCTTTTCCTACTTCTGGCTTCCCTGGAGACCCAGACAACTGGCTGAGCAGAATGTCCTGCCACTTACTGCCAGCTCCGTAGGGAGACAGAGGAGGGGACTTGACATATTCCTCCCTCCTTAGTCAGTGTGTGGCTGGGCCTCTTCTGCTTAGCAAGGAGGTCACATATTGGGATCTGCAGGGAACTACCCATATTGTGGCCCTCCTTAGGCCTTAGTCCTTGGAGACTGAGATACCATCAAGGCAGTGTACTATCACCACCAGAGACCACTACTGCAGGCCCCCTCTTGTCTACACCACCTTGGATGTGCTTGGTTTTGTCATCTGTGAAATGGGCCCCTCTATTAGTGCTGTTATAAGGACCAGTTGGGATAAGAGATGTGGAAATGCTTTACAAGACTGTGGACATTGCTTGGGCTTGGAGTTGGGAGGAGTGAGGAAAATCAGAATCATGGGCATTTCTGGGTACCTGTCCAAGGTTATTCATGTATTCCACGCAGTTGATCCCCACTTACCTACAATCTGAGTGGTAAGTATTGCCATCCCATTTTACAGATGAGGTGGCAGATGGCGTTTCCTAAGATGGCTGCAACAAGTTCTATTATCCCACATTTTCTCCTTAAAATATGATGTTGACACTTTCCCATTGAGAAGTGGGATCTATCTCCCTTCCCTTGAATCAGGGTGAACCTCTGACTCTGGCAGAAAGTTACACCATATGACTTCTGAGGCTTGGCCACCAAAGGTGACACAGCTTCCATCTAGTCCACCTGGAACATTCCCCCTTGGAATCCAGCTGCCATGCTGTGAGGAAGCCCAAGCCACGCAGAGAGGCCACAGGGGGTCCCAGCTGACAGCCAGCATCAACCACCAGATGTAGGAGAGCTTGAGTGAGAACCACCCAGCTGAGCCTGTTAACCCCCAGAACTGTGAGAGGAATAGAAATGATCACTGTCTTAAGGCAACAAGTTTTGGGGTGATTTGTCACACAGCAGTCACTGGTAACAGAACGGAGGAGCACACAGGGGCTGTGAAGGTTAATTCTAGGTGTCACCTTGATTAGATTAAGGAATGCCAAGAAACCTGGGAAAGCTATCTTTTTAGGTGTGGTCCATGACAGTGTTTCCAGCAGAGATTAGCATGAGAGCCTGAGTGAACTGGGTGGGAAAGACCTGCCCTCAAAGTGGGTGGGAACCATCCATTTCGCTGGGGGCCCAGAGAGAATAAAAGAGAAAGAAAAAAGGTGAATATCTCTCTCTATCCACTGGAGCTGGGATACACTCTTCTCTCTTGTCTGTGGACATCAGAGCTTGAGACTCTTCAGCTTTGGGTTCCAGGACTTACACCAAGGACACCTTCGGCTTCCCTGGTTTTGAGGCCTTCAGACTTGGACTGAGCCATACTACCGACATCCAGTTTGCAGACAGCCTATCGTGGGACTCTTCTTCACAATCGCATGAGCTAATTCCCCTAATAAATCCCTCTTATATATTTATAATATATCCTATTGATTCTGTCTCTCTGGAGAACCCTGACTAATACAGGGGCTCAGTGTCATGAAGTGACTACCAGAGGACTTAGCCAGGCCTGGAGCTTGTATCTTCCTAACTCCAAACCCTTTCTTTGCACCAACCCTGACTGACCTCTAGTTTCTGGGATGGCTCTGACCCAGGGAGAGCCTCCCTTTCCCACCCCACCCAGCAATGGCCAGGATGAAACCTCAGCCAGTGGTGCCCCAGGGGCAGTCTGCAAAGACGGACACACCCAGACACACACTTGTGGTTTATTACACGCAGCAATATCCATCTACACAGAAAGGGAAGGTGAGTAGCCAGGATGGAGCCAGTTGCTGGGAATCCTTGTTAGAGGTGGAAAAGCCTATTCATTAGAGCACAGGTGGCTGGATCACAGGCTCCCTGCTCAGGCCAGCTGGGCACCAGCCCTGAGGTTCACTTTATCTGCACAACTCACCAGGAGGGCCATTTTTGGCAGGCTGACCAGAGTTCGGGGCAGGAGACTCAGGGCTAGCGAGACTTGAACTCTGAGCTGGAGGCCCGGCAAAGTCCCATCCTGTCCCTGCTCTGGATGATGGGAAGACAGAGACAGGAAGCAGCAGCCAGTCCAGGCTGGGACCCTCTGTCCCCACACTCAGGGATCACTGGGCTCCCTGCAGCTGGCTCCAAATCACATAGCTCAGCCAGAGGACTAGGACACATGTTATCACGGCAGGCTGGCTACCTGATGCCTACTGAACTTAGCAGGAGCTAGACCCACTTGGGTGCTTTACACTGACTGCTCCTTGGGTGCAGCTGCAAATGCTGGGTGGGAGTCCTGTACTGCCCTGGTGAATTCAGGGTCCAGGGAGCAGCTTGTTGGGGCTGAGTCCGGAGGCTGGAGAGGCCAGAAGCAGCTTCTGTCCAAGCCCTGGGCCTTCTTGGATAGGGTGTGACCTGGGGGCTCCAGAGCTTCAGGGGACAGGCTCTTGCAGGGTGGCAGGACAGCTGTGAGTCTCTGTTAATCAGGTGACTGAAGTCTCAACCTGGCATCGTTCCAGCTTCACCTGAGCCAGGCACTTCCACCTTCGTCTCCTTCCTAGGAAAGCCAAGACCCACGGGTGGCCCTCAAGTCACAATTCCCCTGGACTGGCCTGTCCACTTTTCTGCTAGCTTCACATGCTGATGATTCCGGGACTGGGCTGGCACACTCTCCCATGTTAAAAGGCCACAAGTGGCGCATCCCGTGAAAAATGATCAATATATTACTGTTTTGTTTATACAAAAATTAAAAACGTCCACACAGATCTGTACAGGTTGTGAGCTGGGTCTGGGGATCACTGGAAAAGGAGGGAAAGACTGAAGGTGAGGAGGGGTGGCCCTGCCCCACCTGGGCTGCCCCACTCTGGCGTCCCTGGTCCTGCCCATTTCCTTGGGAACTGACACGGTCCCCATGCTCTCTTCTCAGGCCTCTGACCTCCACTCCCTCTCGGTGGGGCACTTTGGACACAGTCTCAGGACTGATGGCTTTGCATTGGCCATCAGTCATCTTTGTATTGGTCATCTGGGGCCCGGTGCTGACTGGGCCCCAGATGATCAACAGGGTGGATTATACACAATCACCCAGGACCACAGATCCAAGCCTCAGCCACATGATGGGAAAGTCAAAACCTTGGTAGTGATGAGGAAACCTGGCTATTCAGTCACTTTGTGGGGAGCTGCACATATCCAGAACTCAGAGTGACAGCATCCAGGCCCTGGGGCCCTCTCCATCCCCCCACTTCCCTGCCACCTGGCTCCTCTGAGCCTACCCTGAGACTCTTCCCCACAAGGTACCTTATGCCAGCAGCCAGGCACAGGCAGCCCATCGGGACCCTGGAAAGGAAGAAGGTTTCGGTGACAGGGAAGGGAGTCTGGTGAACTCTCTATACTCCACACACCCCTTCCTGGGTGTGTAGGGAGATGCAGCCTAGGGAGCTGCCATGTGAGGCCGCTGGACTGCCCGGAGGCAGGGCTGGAATGCCTCCTCATTCAACTAGGTAGTGGGGTCATTGGGACACAACGGCCCCTCACTGCACTTGTCCTGAGTGTGTTCCCACTGTGCTTTGTTGGGACACCTGTGCGGTGGGCAGAAATAGGGGGACACTATGGAGTAATAGGCATTGTGCCAGACATTTGCTGGCCAGGAGGAGGCATTGGCCTTGTCCCTGTGGAGGGGCTGTGTGGCTTTCTGCCTGGAGGCAGGGACACTGGCTCTGGCCCCTCACCCTGGGGGCCTGAGAGCTTCCAGGCCTCAGGCAGGAGTGCCTCCGGGAGTGTTTTAAGGACCGCTCAGGAGATGGCATCCCCCTCTGGCCCGTGAATGGCAGACAGGCAGGCTCAGGCTGTCAGGGTGGAAACTGGGAGTGGGGGTGGGGTTGTCTGGAGGCATTGGCAATGCCCTCTCAGCAGTCAGACACAAGCAGGGGTGGGTTTCCCAGGTGGCCTGGTGGATGGGGGCCTGGTGAGGGACAAAGACTGACCCATCAGCTTAAAGTCGCTGGGAGATCCAAGGTGGAAAACACTTCATTCTGTTCCAAAGCACAGGCACGGGCCTCAGACACACGGAGCACACCCTCTGGAATATTTTCATGCACACGCCAGGCGCACAGGCTGGGGACCATGGGGAAGGTGGGCCGAAGTGAGGGGTGGGGCAGAGCCAGGGATCCAGCACACACAGCATGCAGCAGGTCACACGCGTACCGCAGGGCAAGGCCCATTGACCCTCGCTGGGCCCCTCCAGCCCAGTGCCCCTCGCCTGCCTCCGCATTTAGGATTCTCCTGTTTCAAAGACAAAAGCTTACTGACTTGGAGGGAAGCCTTGGCCCAGGTGCTGGAGCTGCAGGCTGGGCCACCTCGAGCCCCTGCTGTCCCTGCCCTTCCTTGGGCTCACCCCTCTGCTCTTTGTATCTTTTTCTCATTGACTTCTCAAAACCACCCAGGGGTAGGTCACCACTTCCACTTTATGGATGAAGAGACTGAAGAACAGAGGGCCAAAATGACTTGTTTGAGGCCAGATGACTGCATGGGGGTCCCTGGCTCCAATGCCCCTTTGGAGGTCAGCCTGTACACATCTTGGCTGGAGACCCTCTCCCCATGCTCCTGACTGGGGTGGCTTGGTGGTGAATACCTGGCCAGGTTTAGTATGGAACCCCAGCTGTTTTGTTTTTCCTGCCTTTTCTGAGCTCTACTGGAAGGGTCTGACATGTAAACCCTCCCTGCCTTCTAGAAAAAGGGAACCGAATCATGGTTGCTGCAGGCACAAGGCATGGGATCCAGTGGGCTATCAAGGCTATTGTGTGGGAGCAGGAAAGGGGGAAAGTGGGAGGAGGTAAAGGAAGGGGCTTGGGGCACATGGAGGGGATGCAGGGAAAAAGGCAGGGCTATCCCAGTCCAGAAAAAGACCCCTCTGGGAAGGAGAGGAAAGAAGGGGAGTGGTAGACACCCAAAGAAGTCAGGGGGGTCCCACCCCCTCTATGACTGGGGAAGCTGTTTCAGCCCAGGCTGGCCTCAAGCCCAGAGGGAGTCAGACCCAGTCTGGGGCCCCAGGTGGCAAGGGCCATGGGACTGGGTGCCACTGCTCCCGCCCCAGCAGCCCATGGCTGCCAGGCTTCCCTTCCCTGGGTCTAGTCCACTCCCACTGATGATTCTGGGTAAAGCCAGCTCCACTCCTGATCTGGCCCCCTTTCACTCCCAAGATGGCCCAAGGTGGGTTCCCACTCAAGCCAGGCCTGCCCTGAGGCTGAGTAAAGAGGGGACAGTGACCCTGGCATGCAGACTCTGCCCTTGGCTGGGTCTCTATCTCCACAAAAGGGCAGGGTTCCCCAACTGTACCCATGGAGGGAGTCAGGACCGGAGAGAGTGGGGCCGTGATGATGGTGGTGGCAGCAGTGGTGGCCCCAGCAGTGTGGGCACCCCGGTGTGGGGTCAGTGTGGCCTCTGGGACTTGTAGCTGGGCTCCGAGGATAGCAGGATGCTGGCCTGACCCTGGCTGGAGGCCGAAAGGCCTATGTTGGGGCTCCTGTCCTGTTCTGACACGTACCACAGGACATGGCTGGTCCAGGCCTGGAGGTCCTGGTTCACCCTTCTGGCCCTTCACTCCTTTCCGGCCGGGGACACCCCGCTCTCCCTGCACAAGAAGGGAGATGGTGGTGGAGAGATGGGCTGGGCCAGCAGCCACCCTGCCCTGCTGCTTCAGTGCCAGCCTCCACCTGCCCTCATCCCTGCCCGCCACCCCAGCTTCTCCACCTGCCTCCCCGATCTCTCCTGCTGCCCCCACCTTCTCCCCACGATCGCTCCGGTCGCCTTTTTCTCCTCGGGGTCCAGGGAAACCCTGAGGAAAAGATTAAAAGTTAAACCTGAAAATGGGATTTGCAGTTTGCTCTTCTGGTATCTGTTCATCTGCTGGCTCCTCCCTCCATACATACTTGTGGCACAAACTGGCCCGGCCCCCACTGTTGTGTGGGTGCAAGGCTGATGTGGGGAAAAGCATGCATTTAGGGCACCAGCTCTGCTTCTTCCAAAGCAGACCACCGTGGTGCGTCTGGGTGGAAGCCCTCAGGTAGAGCTGCTAGCAGGGGGCTTCTCTCACGTCACAGTCAGATCCCGCCAGCGCTGACCCAGGCTTGGCTGGGAACGGAGACCCAGGAAACCCATGGAAGTTTATGTCACCATCTTTCACAGAATGAGAAATCTGTTCTCTGCCCTCAGCTCAATTTCTTTTTTTTTTTTTTTTTGGCAGCTGGCCAGTAAGGGGATGCGAACTCTTGAACTTGGTGTTATCAACATTGCGCTCTAATCGACTGAGCCAAATGGCCAGCCTTGACTCAATTTCTTATACACCCATCTGTCCATTCATCTATCTGTCCATCCATTTAATCAACATGACTAAGCATTCACTAGGAACTGGGCTGTAGGCTGGACCCTGGGGACAGAGAAATGGATTCGAAACGTTCCCTCTCTCATGTCTAATGGGGCGGTCAACAGAGTTCAATGATGACAGTTAATGTTCAGTGACAGAGGTATGAAACAGGGCTGGGAGGCTCCCGGGGGAAAGGACTGTTCTATCCAGGGCTGAGCATCAAAGGAAGCTTGTGAGCAGGGTCCCATTTCAGTTGGACATGGTATAGTGGAGGAGGGGTTTGCCAGGTACCGCAGGTGGGCATGCCTTTGAGATGCCACCCTGAGCTCCAGGCCTTCTGGAGGGCAGCTGCAGCCACATTCATGGTGGCACAGAGTCTCTTTAGCTCCAACCCCAATGACCTCCCTGGGCCCAGAGCCTGAACTGGATTTAGCATTGTCATCTTTTCTTTCTCATCGATGGCACATGGCCCTGCCAGTCAGAAACCCAGGCTAGAGTTCTTTCTCTTCCATGTAAACAGTTGCTCTGGGGTGGACACCAGAGAGAGTCCTTGCAGCCCTGCCACTGGTCACTATTTCCCTTGCAATAGTTACCTGGTTTTCCTGGGAACCACCTGCCCTTCTCACAGTCCATTGATTCCACCCCCAGCTCCAAGGCTGAGCACATGATCAAGCCTGGCCAATCAGTGTGCTGCATTCCTATGGCCAGCTACGTTCAGTGTTGACCTAACTGGGGCCAATGAGAGCCAAGGAGACTGTCTCCAGAGCAGAAGAGTGAGGCAAGTGTTCTGTCTTCTGGATTTGGGACTGGGAGGATGCAGGTCTGGAGCTGTGGCTCTGCCTCACCACCATGGGGCACGTGGGAATGAGTCCCACACAGGGAAGGCAGAGACGAGAGAGTGAAATGCTGAGCTGTGTTGACACAGTTGAGCTTGGATTCATGTGTTCAACCTCTGGACTTTTCAGTTATGAGTCATTTTAAGTCAGTTTAAACTACATTTTATACCTTTGCTACCAAAAGAGGCTAGATACATCAGCACTGGCCTCTCCTTGCCACAGTACTGCCCTAGCTGAAGCCTCATCATCTCTCACCAGGATGTTGCAACAGGTTCCTCACTGCTCTCCCCACCTCCCTGCTACAATGCATCATCCACCCATCCGTCCATCATCTATTCATCTTCCATCATCCACCCATTATCCATCCTTCCTTCCATCCATCTATCCATCCTTCCTTCCATCCTTCCTTCCATCCATCCATCCATCCATCCATCCATCCATCCATCCATCCATCCATCCATCCATCCATCCATCCATCCATCCATCCATCCATCCATCCATCCATCCATCCATCCATCCATCCATCCATCCATCCATCCATCCATCCATCCATCCATCCATCCATCCATCCATCCATCCATCCATCCATCCATCCATCCATCCATCCATCCATCCATCCATCCATCCATCCATCCATCCATCCATCCATCCATCCATCCATCCATCCATCCATCCATCCATCCATCCATCCATCCATCCATCCATCCATCCATCCATCCATCCATCCATCCATCCATCCATCCATCCATCCATCCATCCATCCATCCATCCATCCATCCATCCATCCATCCATCCATCCATCCATCCATCCATCCATCCATCCATCCATCCATCCATCCATCCATCCATCCATCCATCCATCCATCCATCCATCCATCCATCCATCCATCCATCCATCCATCCATCCATCCATCCATCCATCCATCCATCCATCCATCCATCCATCCATCCATCCATCCATCCATCCATCCATCCATCCATCCATCCATCCATCCATCCATCCATCCATCCATCCATCCATCCATCCATCCATCCATCCATCCATCCATCCATCCATCCATCCATCCATCCATCCATCCATCCATCCATCCATCCATCCATCCATCCATCCATCCATCCATCCATCCATCCATCCATCCATCCATCCATCCATCCATCCATCCATCCATCCATCCATCCATCCATCCATCCATCCATCCATCCATCCATCCATCCATCCATCCATCCATCCATATCCTTCCATCAATCTATCCATCCATCCTTCCTTCCATCCATCCATCCTTCCTTCCATCCATCCATCCTTCCATCCATCCATCCATCCTTCCATCCATCCATCCATCCATCCATCCATCCATCCATCCATCCATCCATCCATCCATCCATCCATCCATCCATCCATCCATCCATCCATCCATCCATCCATCCATCCATCCATCCATCCATCCATCCATCCATCCATCCATCCATCCATCCATCCATCCATCCATCCATCCATCCATCCATCCATCCATCCATCCATCCATCCATCCATCCATCCATCCATCCATCCATCCATCCATCCATCCATCCATCCATCCATCCATCCATCCATCCATCCATCCATCCATCCATCCATCCATCCATCCATCCATCCATCCATCCATCCATCCATCCATCCATCCATCCATCCATCCATCCATCCATCCATCCATCCATCCATCCATCCATCCATCCATCCATCCATCCATCCATCCATCCATCCATCCATCCATCCATCCATCCATCCATCCATCCATCCTCCATCCATAAAGCACCTACTCTGGACTGTGCACTGGACTTGACACTGAGGACACAGGGGGAATTAGTCAGTTGCAGTCCCAGCCCTGGGGAGGGGGTCACACTTGAGCTAGTCGGATCAGGTTACTGTGTGGACAACATGAGGGCAGAAGATACACACAGGCAGGTCCCGATCATTCAAAATGAAGGATAAGACACTTACATCTAGTCCTGGCTCCCCTGGTCTGCCCTGAGGAGAGACAAGGAGAGGGTGAGAGGGGCAGGGGAGGGGGTACTGGGAGCACAGCTGCTGCGAGCTTTAGACCTGTGGGTTGGCCACAGGCATAGGGTTAGGGAGACCCACTGACCATGCAGGTACAGATACAGGGCAGGGCAGACATGATATCCACAGAGCCTAAACTCTGGCCCTGTGAGGTGCAGGACCCAGCCAGGTACAGGGGTTGAGCCCCCAGGGCTGAGTGACACCACGGACATGTGGCCACAGTGGGGAAAGGGGGTCCAAGTAAGGTGGTTACCTTCTCTCCTTTGGTTCCTGGCAGCCCAATAAGGCCTGGTGGGCCAACCGGCCCCTGGATGGAAAAGGTATGGGTCAAGAGGCATGATAGTTACAGGAATTAATGCCTCTAGGGACAAAAAGGCTCGTGACACTCACAGGCAGGCCGCTGGGACCTCTCTCACCCGACACACCCTTCTCTCCCTTTGCTCCATCCAAGCCCTGGAAGCGAAGTGGGTAAATCAGTCAGGGGGTTGGGGTTAGACAGACGGCAGGACAGGAAAGCTTGGGGCCTGTGTGGGAGCCGGGGTGTGCATGGCAGAAGGACAGACACCAGGCTGTGACGGGCCTGGCCCTGGCTTGCTCCATGGCAAGAATAATCAGAATGAGCTATGGGCAAGTGCATTTTCCCTTTTCTCCTGGGAAGGCTCCATCGGTTGTCATAGGAGGTAGTTATGCTCACACCCGTTCTATGGATGAGGAAAGCCAGTGCAGAGAGAGGCAGGGACAAGCCCAGCCACGCTGCTGGGAAGTGGCAGGGCTGAGGATCAATCAGGTTCTGAGCTCCAGCCTTGAACCCCATCCCCAACAGCAGCTGCCTCTTCTAAACATAAGCTGGGGAGGCCTTGGGAAAAAAACAGAACTAGAAGCAGTGCATGTGATTGGGCCACATGCTCGGCCCCACTCAGGTCCGGGATCCCATGTCTCTGAGTCTCCCATCAGGCCTCTGAGCTGGGAAGCAGAGATGTGCTCTCCTCCTGGGTAACTCCTGGCGTGACAAGCCCTGACAAGCCGTGAGGCCACCTGGCCTCTGTGTCTGCCTCCCTGGGGCAGGGCACATGGGCAGGCCACTCTTGCAGTTTTAAGAGCACAGAACATAACATTGTGTAATTCACGCCAAACCCTAGACTTCATGTTTAGCCTGCGGGCAGTTGAGACAGATGTGCATGGGGGTGGGGGGCGGGGGAGGCAGGGACAGTACTGGGAAGAGGGGGGTGCAGAGAAAGGTGGAGGAGCGGGGCAAGGAGGTAGAAGCAGCAGGAGATGGACGGCATGGGGGTGGTGGCACCAGCTCCACGAACTCAGGGAGTCTATGCTCCAGGGGACTGGGAATGCTCAGATCCTGGGAAGACTCAGGGCCAGGCCGGTTGAGCGTGGGGCTGTCACTTTGCCCATTAGCAAGGCTTTCTGAACCTGCATAGGCTCACAGCCTGAGGGGGGGTTTCACCCACTCACCTTGGGACCCTGGATTCCCTGAAGGCCCTGGAGGAGGAGGAGAAGAAGGCAGATCAGAGCAGCTGTCCAGCCAAGTCCAGGCCCCAGGGCTCTCCTGCAGCAGCCACAGAGGCTTCAGGCCCCTCTCTGGCTCCCGCTGCCCTGACCCAGGCTCTGCACTCTTTGCCTGACATGCCCTGCTCCCCCATAAAGAATTCTGTCCTCCCCTGACTCATGGCTCCGGACCCACCACCCTCTAGGTTTCCTGGCTGCTGCTCCAAGCCAAACCATCCTTACCATAGGGCCTGGGGGACCGGGAGGGCCAGGGGGCCCTGGTTCCACTATGATCTGGGCCTAGGAAGGGTCAGAGATGGGTCAGTCACCCACTGCCCCATCACCCCTCAGCTGCCCACACTCTTGTGCACTGAGCCCTGAGCCCCTGGCGTGAGGCTACTTTCTGTCCCCAGGAGGGCACAGCTTGGTGAGGGGCTCCATGGCTGTCCTTTGGATTCTCAGATGGGGGACACAGCCTGAGGCCCCTAATTACTCCTCCCCTATTGCCCTGGGTATGGTCAGCACCGACCCTCAGTGACTCCCCCTTACCAGGCTCTCCTGTAGGTTGTCAGAAGCCGAATCTCCCTTTTCTCCCTTGGGGCCATCAGCGCCCTACAAGATGGGATGGCCGGTTGAGTCTCTATTTAGCACCAAAACCACCACCCACGGTGCTTGGCTACGTTCCCTTCCTAGTCCTTGTCTATTTTTTTTTTTTTTTTTTAAAGATGACCGGTAAGGGGATCTTAACCCTTGACTTGGTGTTGTCAGCACCACGCTCACCCAGTGAGCAAACCGGCCATCCCTATATAGGATCCAAACCCGTGGCCTTGGTGTTGTCAGCACCACGCTCACCCAGTGAGCAAACCGGCCATCCCTATATAGGATCCAAACCCGTGGCCTTGGTGTTGTCAGCACCACGCTCACCCAGTGAGCAAACCGGCCATCCCTATATAGGATCCAAACCCGTGGCCTTGGTGTTGTCAGCACCACGCTCACCCAGTGAGCAAACCGGCCATCCCTATATAGGATCCAAACCCGTGGCCTTGGTGTTGTCAGCACCGCACTCTCCCGAGTGAGCCACGGGCCGGCCCCCCCCTTCCTAGTCCTTGAAGCTTAAAAAAGTTTTCCCCATATCAGTGCGACATGCCCAGAGTGGCAAGCAGAGTGGGTATTTAGACAGCACATACAGGTTGTTTTCCTGTGGTGCAGGGAGTGACCAGGGGCTCTGAAGTAAAGACCCAGGTTCAAGCCCCAGCACCACCTCCAGCTGAGTGGTCCTGATGATGGACAATGGATCTGATGTGATGGGCACCCAGTGGCCACTCAATACCTGCAGCTCTTCCAACCCGGCTGTGACAAGGGCACCAACAAAATGACGATGACGATGATAGCAGGCATTTATTGTGTACCAGCCACCATTCTCAGCCCTGTCCATGCATTCCCTCATGCGAGTGGGACATTATCATCCCCATTTTAGAGGTGAGGAAACTGAGGCCCAGGGAGGTTAGTCAGCAGAGATGGAGCTGGATGCAAACTCGGGCGGCTCAGGTCTGGGCACATAGTTTAACCACCCGCCAACTCGCTTCCTCTGGGCCAGGCCTCCCTGTTTCATCTTTAGGGAGGCCTGGAGAGGTAGGTGCAAGGTTTTACAGATGAGGAAGTGGAGGCACAGAGTCAGGGCAGTGTTGGCCAGCGGCCTAGAGTGTCCCCGGGCTGGGCTGGGAGCTGAGACTGCAGGGCCTGTGCAGAGGCACACCCTGCCCTTCCCAACCTGCCTCCCCACCCTCCCCATAGCCCCCCGCGGCGCCCCGTGGTGGGCACACATCCACTTCGGGAGCCCCCAGCATCCAACAAGAAGGGCGGGGCCCAGCCCAGCCACATACCGGGAGGCCGGGCAAGCCCATCTCCCCCACTTCCCCTTTGAGTCCAGTTGGCCCAGGCTCCCCTGGGTCTCCTTTTGGTCCTTTGGAACCCTGAAAGCCACAAGAACAAGGGATCAGTGGGGCTCTCCCTTCTCTCACCCAGCAGATCCCCAGAGCTCAGGCCAGGCCCCCACTTCCTTCTCGTGGGTCCCCAGCTCCAGCCTGGGTAGCTGGGAGCCTTGGCTGAATGTGGGGGTTGGGGGTGAAAGGCTGGGTGGAGACCGAGAGGGGGCATCCCACCCCTGCCTAACTGCATGTGGGGATGCAGGCAGCTGGGGGAGGAGGTAGGTGGAGGGAGTGGAGCATGTGGGACTGGGCAGCCCCCTCGGGGCACTCAAGGGGTCAACTCTGTGATCACATCTCAGGAGTTAGGGGCGGGAGCCCCCAACTCCCACATTCCCTTTGAGCCACTGCATTACTTCACTCAATTATGTAATGTCCAAGGTGTGCCACACACTAGGGACCCAGCAGTAGAGACACACCCATGGATATCAAGTTGTACCCACTGACACACTCATGTCTGCTTAGGATCACACATGCACACACACGCACACAGCCCAATACCAAGCACAGGCATCGCCAAAGAAATGAAAGGCCCAGAGACCTTCTCTCCATCGATTCCTGGGGCACCGGGCAATCCGAGCTCACCCTGGAAGGGAACAGAGGCAAGAGGAGTTATGCCTCCCTCGGCCGGAGAGGGGTCTGTGGGGGGATGGGGCCAGCTGCCTCACTGACTAGCGCATGGTCCCTGGGCTGGGTCCCTGCAGTTGGACCTCCCAGAAGGCGCCCACTGGCTGCCAACCACCGTGCCGGGCACCCACTGCCTCCTCCCCTTCATTTCCTCAGCCCCTCACGGGCAGACATAGCCCATGGCTGTGCTGTACAGGCTGATGTGCTACAGATGTGGAAGCTGAGGCTCGGGGATTAAATGACCTACTCTAGGCCACAGAGTCCATTTACAACAGTGCCAGGACCAGACCTGCCTGACTCCAAAGTCTTGGGCTTTCTCCTGAGACAGGTGGGCAGGGTGTAAATGAATAGTACAAGCCACAGGAACTGATACGTACATCTGCGGGACTGTGATGTCATGAGGGGCTGCTTTTTCAATTTAAACTGAATGAGGCTTCCCAAGGAGCAGCTAGGGCCTGGGACGAAGGCACCAGCTCGATTAGGAAGGTGCAGGGCCCCTTTCTCTGATCCCCCAGAAGCCAGGCTAGGACACCAGGAGGGAAGTGGAGGGGCCCATGACAGAAGGGAGAGGAGAAGTGGGCCCTAGAGGCAAGGGCTTGGGGGACCTTGTAGCTGCATCTGTACTGACCTTGGCTCCAGTGATTCCTGGTGGCCCCGGGGGCCCCTGAGGCCCAGGAGGACCCTGTGTGGAAAAGTCGAGCAGTCAGTGGTTAGGCAAGATCTGCCCCTCACTGCCCACCCAGCCCCTCCACCTGGAGCCAAGTCACTGTCCAGCTGAGCTGCAGCAGGGTCCAGGGCCTTCAGAGCCTGCTCCCCTCCCTGTTAAGTTGGGCCACACTGCACATGGCTTGGTCTGGCCCCCAGGTCTTGGGGAAGGCCAGGGAGGCAGTACCCAGCCTTGGATAAGATAGCACAGTGTCTGCTGCCACAGAGGGCTCAGACTCCCTTGGCCTTCAGTCTTTCCCAAATATAGACTTCTTCACAACACTCCCCTGCTCAAGATTCTGCAATGGCTCCCTATCGCCTCTTGAAGCAAGCTTAAATCTCCTGCTGGCATTCAAGGCCAGGAAAAATCACATCCCCAACAGTGGCCCAGCCCGCTCTCTCTGTCTGTCCTGTGAGCTCTCTGACCCTCTGATTCTGTTGCCTGCTGCCTGCTAGTCCTGGGGAGTTCCTCAGTCTCACTGGTTGGGGATGGGGTCTTTAGCATCTCAAGGTTTGAACCCACTCTCAAGCTCCTGTCCTGACCCAGACTTCCCACAGGCTGCCAGCCCTCCGTGGCTCGTCATCACCCCGTACTCAGCCCCCAAATTCATGTCTCCTCCCTAAGGCCACCCTGCCCAACGCCCCCTCCCCTGCCTAACAAGCTCTAGTCCCTTCCCTCCACCTGTCTCTCCAACCTGCTCCCTTCTTGTTGGCATCTCCACTGAGATGGTCTTCCTACATGTCCTCCATTCTACCCACTCTCCTCTAGGCCCAGGCCCAGTGCCTACTCCTCAGTGGGCTCTTTGCTTCCAGCTCCCCGCTGCTTTTGTTCACCTTCCACATTGTCCCCCAGTCAGCCTTCCCCCAGTACACTGTTTTTGTCATCCGCCTGCTCAAGAACCAACTGGGGCTGTCTGCTGCCCATCAAACCAAATCATCACCGCAGTCTGGCATCCAAAATCCACCTCCTGCCTCTTTGCACACACAGAGCCCCTCCCTTGTGGTTCCCAGGCAGCCTGGGATACCCCATGCACGTGCATGCTCTCGGTACCACGTGACACCACACCACACCATGCAGGCCTGGGGTGGGCCACAGTTACCATCAACTTGTATTTCCCTGAGGCCTGTGGGAGAGAACTGGAATTGAAACTCAGGCGGAGTCAGATGCCAGTGCCCAGTCTGGTCTCTGAAGACCATGCCCCCCTCCACCCGCTCCCTTCCCTGGTACCTGTGAGCACCTGGCACCCAAACTCTCTCCAGTCCCTGGGCAGGGCTCAGAGGCCACACACCTCCTGAGGCTCCTGGGACAGGCCGTACCACTCAGCGTCCCCCCAGTAGTTACTTGAAGACCCAGCCCTCCAGCCAGGGTTCCCCGGGAAGGCCCGGGAGACACTGCTGGGACTAGATACCAGGAAAGGCTCTGCCTCCTGCTCTGAGGGGGTTTCCCTTTTTGCTTTGGCCTCTGGGGAGCTCGAGCCATCTGGCCACATTCACAGCAGCTCTCTCAGCATCATGTGGGTCTCGACACAGCACTGATTCCCATATCAGGCACCTAACGAAGCTGGGCTCTTTGTGCTAAGCTGCCCCTGGTCCAGAAGAGCAGGGTGAGTGCACAGAGTGAGCGCTCACTCTCGGCGCAGGAAACGAGGCCCCACCAGGAGCACTACCTTAAGGGCATCCAGGATCCTGCCATCGTAGTCGATCACCACTGTGTCTCCTTGCTCGCCCTTGGGACCCGGGGGACCCTGAGGCAGGAAGAAGAGTAAGAACTTCAGGAAAGAGGTACAGTGGTGGGTGAAGTGGTGGCATCTTGGTGTCACACCCAGAGAGGAGGTGAACGATGCCGGTGTGCTGTGTGCCAGCTGCCCAGGGTGCGCTGGCTCTCAGATGTCAGCTGATGGGGTCCCAGCACGTGAGGGAAGGGGAAGGCGGGGGGCTGGGGCCTGGTCTGAGGGGTGGCTGTAATTGACCTTCGTGACCTTCAAGCCCACTGAGACCTGATTCCTGAGTTCTCAAGGGAAAACGAGAACCCCAATGTTGCTGGGAAGTTCTTCAGATTTTAAATGTTGCCAAACAAAGACAAACACCCTGAACCCTCCACAGCATGGTGTAGGCTAATGAAAGACACATGCAGGCTGGGTCTTGCCCTCCTGCCCCCATTTCCCAGCCTCTGGTAGAGGCTGTACGTACTGTGACTGACGTCCTCATGCGTTCCTGCTGACAAGCACATGCCTGCCCATGCCCACGCCCACACGTGTCTGCATGCACTGGCACTGGCCCAGCCTGTCCCTTCTGAACCTCTCTTCTCCACCCAGGCTGCTCTTTGTGAGAACAGTAAAGGGTCCTGAGCACTCTGGTTCAGGACAACCCCTTGCGCGGGACAGAGAGACCCAGGCCTGGGCCCCATGGCCAGGACCTGCACAGCACTGTCCAGTTTATACACAGTTCCCACACCCACTGCCTAATCCAATCTCCCAGCCACTTGCACAGCCAGGCTGGGGCTTCAGACCCATTTTTTGGAGGAGAAAGCCAGCCCCTGTAAGCATGTGGGTACATGATCATTGGAGGCGACAGAGCCGAGGACAGGATCCCAGATGTCAGCTTTAAAGTATGTTGATAGGGGTTCACCACAAAAGATCTGAGAGTGGCTGGGGTGGCTGTGCTCCTGGCAACAGGGACGAGCCTCATGTGGGGCTGGGAAAAGGCAAGGCCCACCGCACCCTGGGTAGGTCATGCCGTATATGACACACTGAGGACCCATGTTTGAATATGCAAGGAAGAGTCTAGGGGGGCGTACACTTGCCTGGGAGAGAGAAACGAGGGGCGAGGTCTGGACACATCCATATTTGAGCATTTTACCAAAAGGGTGTATTATAAAATTTAAGAAATCACTAATAAATCATTTAAAAAATTTAGAGACTTCCAGTTCCTGTAATTCCACTGCTCCTCTGGGGTCTCTGTGGGGACAGGGCCTTCTGAAGCTATCTGGGCCCCTGGATCCCACCAGTGTGGCCTGAGGGGAGGGTGCTTACCCGGGGCCCTGCGGCTCCATCGGCTCCTCGGAGGCCGGGCTCCCCCTGCAGAGAAACACAGCTGCAGCCAGGTGTGCACGAGTGTGCAGACCTACCGGAGTACTCGGCTGAAGCCAAAAGATCCCTCTCCTGCACCCCACCTCTAGTTGCCTCTTCCCAAAAGGGCCCAGGGCTCACGCACTGGAGCCCTAATGGCCTAATGTGTGAGAATGGCACTCTGGGAGTGGGACCCTCACATTAGGCCTCACATTTCTATAGAGATGGGGACAGTAGGGTCCAGGAGCCCAAGGCTACACGGTGAGTTAGCCACAAAGCTGGGCCTGGACAGAGGCTTGTCCCTCACCCAGATTCGCTGCCACCCACCCCCAGGCCAGCCTCCAACTGTGAGTTGAAGGAGACCCCTCAGCCCAGGCCCTCTTGGATTCCCCACTTAAGAAGGGCAGATTGTAGGTGAAGCCACATCTCTCCCTCCTGACTGGGTCAGTCGCAACCAAGTACAGGGCCTGCAGGTACCGGAGCAGCGCACTCTAATGTCACCTTTGGTCCCGGGGCACCATCCATGCCGTTCTCTCCTTGGGGCCCCACACCCCCTGGCTCGCCCTGAGGAAGAAACATTCATGGTGAGAGTGAGCACCAGGGGGCAAGCCTGGGTCTGCTGGGCCTCGTCTGGTGAACGTGCCTGAGCCCACCCAGGGCAGGGGGACAGACCTCAGGGCCCTCCCCAGCCCAGGGGACTCAGGGCCATGGCTGCCACCTTCCTCTCTGGGTCCTGGCATGTACTTGGGGCAGCTCAGGGGCTCAAGAGACATATTAGAGGTAGGCTGGCCCGGGTTTGGTGGCCATTGTGAGGGTTGGGGGAGAACGGTGTGAGGATGACACCCTGTTCCAGGCTTAGGTACAGGGCAGAGTGGGGTCACTTAAGATGGGAACCAAGAGGACTTGATGGCAGGAGGAGAGGCAAATGGCCTGGATCAGATGCCTGGCTGCTGGCGAGTGGGGTCCAGGGCCCTCCGTCTGCCTGGGGCTTCACCAGGCAGATGGCAACAGTGGGAGGCGGTAGGCAGGGGACCTCTGGGGGAAGGGCACAGACCTACCTTGGGCCCTGGGGGTCCAGGGAGCCCTGGTTGGCTTGGTGACCCGTCATCCCCCTGAGGAGAGAACAGCTGGGGCTGCAGCCCTCAGACCTGGACACACCAGCCGGTCCCTCTGGCGGTCAGTCAGCCCCTGCCTCCTCTGGACTCCCCAGCACGCCAGTCTACTGGCACCGGCACTGGGCACCCTGGCTCTGGGCAGCACACCCTCTCCTGCTCTGCTGTCTAGATCAGGGATTCGGTCAGGTCCACCTCTGCCCCTGCCCCCGCCAGCCCAGGGCAGGCCCAGAGCAAGCCTCAGTAGGCGCTTGCAGGTGTTTGCAGAATGAATGAGGAGGAGAGGCTGGGCGATGGCAGTAGGTGAAGGGAGCTCACTCTAGTTCAGTGGTTCCCAAGCTTGAGCAGCGTCATCCAGAGGGCTCAACAGAGCCGGGCCTGCCCCCAGAGTCTCTGATGCGTGGGTCGGGGCGGGGATGCAGAATTTGCTTTCTTTCCTTCCTTCCTTCCTTCTTTCCTTCCTTCCTTCCTTCCTTCCTTCCTTCCTTCCTTCCTTCCTTCCTTCCTTCCTTCCTTCC
>NW_007726752.1:445004-453482 GCF_000696425.1 Galeopterus variegatus
CCTTCCTTCCCTTCCTTCCCTTCCTTCCCTTCCTTCCTTTCTTTCTTTTTAAACATGACCAGTAAGGGGATCTTAACCCTTGACTTGGTGTTGTCAGCACCACGCTCTCCCAAGTGAGCAACTGGCCATCCCTATATGGGATCCGAACCAGTGGCCTTGGTGTTATCAGCACCGCACTCTCCTGAGTGAGCCACGGGCCGGCCACAGAATTTGCTTTCTAACAAGCCCCTGGGTGAGGCTGCTGGTCCCAGGACCACACTTTGAGAACCACTGTCCCAGGCCCTGAAGGGGGCACACATTCGATGTGTTTGAAGAAGGGAACACGTGAGTGGTGAGTAAGCACATGAATGAGACTCTGGCCTCACTGAGACATGGGATGGGGCAGCCACCCACAGTGAGGACTCAGGTCTGGTGAGAGGGTGCCTTCCCTATGGGGCGGCCCCTCCGCATCCCCAGCCCCAGCCCCTGCCCTTCTCTCCAGCTACTTCCTGACACTCGGCTCAGAGGCTCCTCCACAGGCCCCTCACGTTCTTTCCAGGAATGCCAGGTTCACCCTGGGGGAGATGATGGGGTGCAAGAGAGAGGCCAGAGCCATAGGAGTGTGGCCTGGACACCAGCCTCTTGTTCTTTTGGCAGAAGTGGCTCCGATAACTCATGCCCAGGGCCAGCCCAGAGACCCTCCAGTCAGTCCCTCAGAGGGGTGCACGTGGGGCTGACGGTCTTGGATTCTGCTCCTGAGCTGTTCACGCCAAGCTCAATGACCCTGGGCAAGTTACTGCTCTTGAACGTGGGGGGTGACTCCCTAGGCTCAGAGGGGTGATGTGAGGACCAGAGAGAACGCACTGAGGGCCCTCAGCTGGCGGCCGGCACTCGCTAAGCGGAGCTCTCTTCCCAGCCTTGTCCTGTGCAGCCCAGGAGGGCCACAGCCTTCCTTCCCATGCCCCAGGCACTGCCCAAGGAGGGAAGAAAACAGAGAGCTGGCATCTGGAGAGCACTTTAAAAGCTAACGTGGCCGAAAACTTATGTCCACACAAAAACCTACACATGGACGTCAATAGCAGCTTTTTTCATAATTGCAAAAACTTGGAAGCAACCAAGAAATCCTTCAACGGGTGAATGAGTATATAGGCTGTGGTACATCAGCACTAAAAATAAATGAGCTATCAAGCCATGGAAATGCGGAGCAACCTAAATGCCTGTCACTAAGCGAAAGAAGCCAATCTGAAAAGGCTACATAGTATATGATTCCAAACACATGACATTCTGGAAAAGGTAAAACTATGGAGACAGTAAAAAGATCAGTGGCTGCCAGTGGCAAGGGAAGGGTGAATAGGCGGAGCACAGTTAGTTTCTAGGGCAGTGAGGGCCGGCCCGTGCTTACTATCCCTAACACCAAGGCCACGGGTTCGGATCCCATATAGGGATGGCCGGTTCGCTCACTGGCTGAGCGTGGTGCTGACAACACCAAGCCAAGGGTTGAGATCCCCTTACCAGTCATCTTTAAAAAAGAAAAAAATCCTAGGGCAGTGAAATGACTCTGTATGATACTATAAAGGCGGGTACGTGTTGATGTGTACATTTGTCCAAGGCGGCAGCATGTACCACACGAGGAGTGAACCTAACGTACACTACGGACTGTGGGTTGGTTATAATGATATGTCAATGTAGCTTCGTGGATTGTAACAAACGTGGCACTCTGGTAGGGAGTGTTGGTAGTGGGGAAGCCTACGCATGTGTGGGGGCAGGGGACAAATGGGAACTCTGCACTTTTTGATCAATTTTGTTGTGAACCTAAAAATGCTCTAAAAATAAAGTCTATTAAAACTCAAAAAGCTAACATGTTTTATTATTCAACCCTTACAACAACTCAGTATGAAGAAGGCAGGAAAGGTTTATCATGCCCCCATTTAACAGATGAGTAAACTGAGGCCTACGGGGATGCAGTAACTTGCCCATGGTCATGGAATTTGGTCTCCTAACCCTGCTGCCTTAGCTTCAGTGGGGGCGGGGTGGGGGTGGAGAGGGAGCCTGTCCCCAGGCCTGGGGAGGGTGGGGGGAGTGAGAACTCACCTTGGGCCCTGGAGGTCCCCGTGGGCCCTGGAACAAGGGAAGAGCAGGTATTAAACATCATACTGGAGGCTGCTCCTGGGTCTGTCTTCCTTATCATGCTCGCTTTATAAAGGGTGACATCAAATCCCATAGAAGCAGGCTGTCGCTAGAACCGGGGTTGTGCTGCCCAGTTCCAGGCCTGTCTCCTTGTGCCTTGCACGGCTTTTGCACTGGGGCTCAAATGGTGACAAGTGGCCGGCAGCCTCCCACACAGGAATGTGGGGCTATTAGAATTCTGCCTGGGCTGGAAGACTTGCCCGTCCATTTCCCTACCGCTGGTGGGGGAGCAGGAGCACAGGGTGCAGGCTCGCGCACACTCATGCGTGCTCTCATGCCAATGCAATCCTGGTGTCCTCGGTGTGGGTAGGAAAGGGGCTTCTGGGTTTCTGAAATGCCCTGGATACTGACCATCTCGCCGTCTTTTCCAGGCTCTCCTTTGGGACCCTGAAGAGGCACGAAAGCATAGCAATGAGGGATGCAGAGATGTCACATTTAACTGAGCCCAAATTTCATGCCAGACCCTGGGCTGGGGCACAAAACCTAAAAAGGGCGTATCATTGTCCCCATTTCACAGATGAGAAAGTTGAAGCTCAGGGAGTTATGTGCCCAATATGACAAATGACCCAATTGAGTAGCTGCTCTGAGAGGGGACTCCAGTGGCAGTTTGGTGGAGATGTGGGCTCTGCATTGGAGGAGAAGGACAGGTAGGAGTCCCTGGGTTAGGGAAAGAGATACTAGAATGAGTTCTGGCCTCCATGGTTTGGTTTAGGAATTTGGAAGGAAAACCAAGGACAGCTAGTTAGCACCGGGGTGGGAAGAGAGAGAGGAATAGGAGTTGGTAAAGATCTGCAGAGAAAGCACCCACATATGGGTCTCAGGATGTGGGTTGGGGTCCAAATTGGGAATGAGATTCAACTAAGGTCAGGGTTAGGGTCTATGGGTCTATTTGGGGTTAGAGTATTGGGGTGAGGTGGGTTTGGAGTCAGGGTCAGAGTCTATAGGCGTCAGGGTTAGGGTCTGGATAATAGTCTGAATTGGGGGCGTGGATCAGGATTGGGAATGAGTTTGGGGTCAAGGTCTTGAGTGGGGTTAGGGATCTGATTAGTGAGGTTTAAAGCTTGGTTGAGGTAAGGGTCTGGGTTGGGGTTAGCGTAAGGGTTGGTTTGGGTCTAGGGTCAGGGACAAGATCTGATTGGGGATGGGGCTGGATCTGTGTTGGAGTTAAGGTTAGGCCAAGGTTCATTGTCTGGACTGGGGTTAAGGTTGGTGTTGGGTCTGCATTAGGGAAAGGGCTGGGGCTGGGCTGGCTCTGGGCTCAGGGTTTGGGGTTTTGGTCGATACAGGACCAGGTCCTGGGTGGTCTAACTCCATGTCCACTCTTACCGCTGGGCCTTGAGCTCCCCTGGGGCCATCTTTTCCAGTGTCGCCAGGAGGGCCCCGGGCCCCCGGGGGTCCAGGGGGCCCTGGAGGCCCAGCAGCTCCATCTTGCCCTTGGTCTCCCTGAAAGAGATGGGTCTTGGCATGACTCTGAGGGTGAGAGGAAGGGCTTCCAGCCTCCAGAGAGAGTCTCCTTCCGAAGGGCAGCCCGTGCCTTCTCCTTCCCCCACCCATGGGGTAGGCTCAGAGGGAAGGGCTTTACTACTGGGCCTCTTGTCAGTTCTTGGAGAGGCCCACCAGAACCATTTACAGCCCAAGAAAATGTGCCACCTCTCCAGCACCTGAAGCCCAGATATGCTGTTGAGGTGAGAGAAGATTCATGCCGATGAGGAAGGAAGGACATGTGCCTGACCAGCCCCTTCTTTCCAGAAAGGGGACTGAGTGTCTCCGGAAAGGCCTTCCTTGTTGGTCAACTCCTGCTTCATTAAAAGTGAAGGAGGTGTACTCTTGGGCATTGGTGCCAGAGAAACAAAAACTTACGTTCACACAAAAACCTGTACACAAATGTTCATAGCTGTTTTACTAGTAATAGCCCCAAACTGGAAACAATCCAAATGTCCTCCCCAGGTGAGTGGTAAATCAGCTGCGGTACATCCACATCATGGAACACTACTCAATAAATAAAAGAGGAATGAACTGCTGGCACATGCAACAGCTTGGATGCACCTCAAGGGAATTATGCTGAGTGAAAAACCAGCCTCAAAAGGTTAATACTGTATGATTACAACTACATAACATTCTTGAAGTGGCAAAAGTATAGAGATGGAGAATAGACTAATGGTTGCCAGGTGTTAGGGATAGGGGGGTGGAGGGGATTGTAGCTATATATATGAGGGATCTTTCATGCAGTGGTTACATGAGCCTACAAGTGTGATGAAACTGCAAAGAACTAAACACACGCACAGATGAGTGTGCGTAAAGTGGGGGAAGTCTGAGTAAGATTGGTGGTTTGTATCAATGTCAATTTCCTGGTTGGAAATTGTACTACAGTGATGTAAGATATCACCACCGAGGGAAACCGGATGAAGGGTACACAGGGTACTATTTATTACAATTGCATGTGAATCCACAATTATCTCAAAATAAAAAGTTAAAAGGGCCAGCCCGTGGCTCACTTGGGAGAGTGTGGTGCTGATAACACCAAGGGTACCGGTTCAGATCCCTACATAGGAATGGCCAGTTGGCTCACTAGGGAGAGCGTGGTGCTGACGACACCAAATCAAGGGTTAAGATTCCTTTACCGGTCATCTTTAAAAAAAAAAAGTTAAAAAAGAAAGGTGATGAAGGGCAACACAGTCTCTCTCATGCAGAACCCAAGCCCCAACTTTTGAACTCAATGTTAGTAATGGGTTTGACCTCAGGCAGCCAGAGCCCTCACCTCATGGCCCAACCTGCAAGAAGAGAAGACCACAGGGTGACTGGCACCATCCTGCTGCCCCAGCAGGGCCCGCCCAGCACTGGCACAGGGCACAGTAATTGCCATGCCTGGGTCATGGTGCCAGTAGCTCTCAACTTTCTTGTAACCAAGAAAGGAAGAAGCCTTCTGTGTCCTCATCCCTGAGCAAGTGACAGCTTCCTGGAGGCTATCTTATTCAGTCCTCGTGATGAGCTGGCCAGAGCACTGTTATTGACCCATTTTACAGATAAAGTGGTTGGGGTCAGAGAGGGTAATCATCTACCCAGGGTTACAGAGCTAGGCAAGGCCGAGCCTCCTCTGACCATCAAGGCAAGTGGTCTCTTTTAGACACTGTTTTTCATCCATGGACTCCTCATGATATGTAAAAGCTCACCTCTCAAGTAAATTGCATTTAACACATAATGCACTTGTTTTACCAATTAAAAAATTAATGAATGCTCTCAATGTCCGCCACTTAGATCTTCTGATTAGTCTGGCCTGGCCATGGTCCTGATCAAAAGGTTATAACTCCAGCCAAAAGGAAAGAAAACTAACAGTTTGGTTAGGTCACCCAGTTGCGGGTGGTGGTGGCGGCGGGTAATTTCTATTTCATTTTGGGCTGAATCAGTTACAATTTGCAGACTCCCTCCCCTTCTTTCCTGCTGCTCCTTTTATAGCTCAGGGCCTCAGGTTGGGAACCACTGGCCTGGACTCTCCTTATTAAGGTGGAACACGGATTTAGACACTTGAGCAGGTCCTACGAGAGGTACTTGGGTTCTTCCCTGGCCAGGCTGCCCCCTTCTCCCTCAGGGATTGGATGGCTGAGGTCGAACCCTAGAAACATGGGGTGAGCTGCGGGGAGCACGGCAAACTAGCAGGCCCAAGCCCCCCACTCAGCCGTCTACCTTGAGGATGCGGAGATTGTATGCGTGATGGTCTCTACTTATGAAGCCCGGATTGAGCCACGGGAAAACCATCTAGTCAGCAAACAGGTTGTGTGGTCAGAAAGGCAGGAGGGGGATTTCAAAAACCACAAACTATTCCTGGAGGCCAGTCCACCTAACCCAGCCCAGAGGTAGGCAGTTTGGTGACTGGCGTGCAGATTGCCTTCCCCAAAGATGGCCTCTATGCTGGCTCCGTGTGACCTTGCCACTCCCCATCAACAGCTGGGCTCTAGTTCCCTACGCCCTTTGACTCTGGTTAGACCCTGTGACTGAATTGACCAATAGAATGCCAGAGGAATGATGCCATGTCCATTGTAGGTCTAGCTCTTAACAGGCCTGGCAGCTCCCACTTCCTGCCTTTTGGAATGGTGCTTTTGGGAAGTCCCTCTAAGGAGACCAGCTGCCATGCTGGAAGACACCTAAGCCACATGGAGAGCCACATGTGGGCACTCCCCAGGTGAGCCACCAGCCATAGCCACATCAACTGTGGCTATGCAGGGAGCCATCACCTCGGACTCCAGGCCCAGCTGCCTCTGCCTGCAACACAAGAGACCTCAGCCAACCCAGGGGACCATGAGATAGAATGATGAATTGTAGTTTTAAGCTGCTAAACTTTGAGGACGGAAGCGGAAGTGGTTTCACAGATGACTGCAACGTGGGGTCAATAGGGAGGCCATCCACGAGCGGGTGAGGGGCTTGGGAGGAGATCTGCTCTTCTGTGACCTCCTGAGCTAGGGGAGTTCTAGTCTGTTGAGGAGTGGGCATGCCGTCTGGAAGATCAGCTTCTATGACTGCAACGTGGGGTCAATAGGGAGGCCATCCACGAGCGGGTGAGGGGCTTGGGAGGAGGTCTGCTCTTCTGTGACCTCCTGAGCTAGGGGAGTTCTAGTCTGTTGAGGAGTGGGCATGCCGTCTGGAAGATCAGCTTCCGTACATCTACCAGAAAGCAAGCAAAAGGATTTTTCTCAGCAGACACAAAACTCAACACGAGCGCCCTTTCTTGGACTTCAGAGCAATCTCACCAGCTGTGGCCCTGCCCCTGCCCTCCCATCACAGGCTCGGCACAGAACAGCTCTGTCTGTGGGGCTTAGCCTGGCCAGCCACTTGCCTGCTCCCACCTCGTGCTCACAGCCATGAACTTGCAGAGCTGGGGCCCAGCCCAGCCCAACCACAAGGCTCCAGCCTTTCACACGGTGCCCCCCCCATTTCCTTCTCATTCCCCTGTATGGAGCACCCTCCTCTGGGCCCAAGCGGCTCCCGCATTCACCATCCCATTCCCACAGGCTTGCCATGGGTGACTGGCCCACTGGCTACAAGTTCCGCCCCACAACCTTCTTACAAACACCCGGGCATATGCCACTGTCCCGCCTTTCTCTGGGCACTGATGCGGTCAGGGCTCCCTCTGCTTCCTACCTGGGCCATGCTGGAACTGCAAGTCACTTGTCTAGGGCTACTGAAGGGACCCTCTGCTGACACCTGCTTCAGGGCCCACACCTGAGGTCTCCACTCTGCTTCAGTCTCTATTGAGGAGACCCTAGGCTCCGCATGTGGCACTTCTGAGTTCCTGGGCCCAAGGGACACTGAGGGGCAGGGGTGGGCTTGGAGGAGACTCTGGGCTACCGTTCCTACACTTGCTCCTGGGTGCTGACTTCTACAATTGCAGTGAATCTTCACAACAACCACGTGGGGTGGGGCTGTCACCCCTATTCACAGTTGAAGAACCTCAGTCTCAGAGAGGAAAGTGACTTTTTCAAGGTCACTTGGCTGGTAAGTGGTAGAGTCAAGCTTTGGGGTCGGGTCTGCTGAGTCCAGAGACTTCCCTCCTTCTGGAGTGCTAGCTGCCCTCAGGAAGGTCAGTGTCCGGTCTGGGGCAAGTGCCAGCCCATCGTCCAGTCATCCGCAGTGATAAACATGGGGACTGGGACATCTGCCAGAGACTCTCCATCTGTGCAGGGGGTGGCAACCTCAGCAGGACCAAGGCCCCTGGGGGCTTCCACGTTGTGGCCGTGGGTGGGGTGAGGGGCTTCCTCACTCGCCTTTCTGTGATAAGCTACAGGGAGCTGGGCCCCAGAAGAAATGCTAGATATGCCTTATCATAATATAAAACAAACCATGTGGGTGGGTGAGGGAGGTCATGCTCAGTCCTTACCCGGGGGCCAAAGTCTCCTGGGGCACCCTAGGAGCAAGAAACAGGGAGATACATCACCATGCTCTCATTTCTTTGCACTTCCAACGGAGCATTTACTCTGTGCTCAGTGCTGCACATGCATGGTCTGACAATTCTGACAAAAATAACAGGCAGGCTCTATTTTTATCTCCATTTTCAGTGAGGAAACAGAGGCACAGAGAAGCCGAACAACCTGCCTAAGGTCATACATCTAGCAGATCCAGGGCTTGAAACCAGATGTTCCCTTATCTATGGCCAGTCTCCAGCCAGCTGTTCGAGGCTCCAGACGTAGTGGAGCAGAGACAGCTCCTCTCTTTGTGTCCTCTCCAAGGGATGATGATGATTAATTGCTGTTTTTTTTTTCCTTTTTGTCTTTTTTCGTGACCGGCAACGGATCGCAACCCTCAGTGTCGCGCCCGTACCGG
>NW_007726752.1:454251-480630 GCF_000696425.1 Galeopterus variegatus
GGGACCGGCAACGGGATCGCAACCCTCGGCGTCGCGCCCGCACCTCGCTCAACCAGTGAGCGGCCAGTCTGTATGTGGGATCCGAACCCTCGGCGGGGGCGCCACTGCACTCCCAAGCGGCGCACTGTAGCAGTGCGCCACCGGGCCGGCCCTTAATTGCTGTTTTAAGCCACGAAATTTTGGTGCTATGCGTTATGCAGCAATGGATACCAAGACACCAGTTTCTCTCTGGTTTCAAAGCCCCTGCTGGAATCGTTTTTACAACTTGGCATCGGCTGAACCTGCGAGAAGGTAATCACAACACCTACAAACTGCTCATCATCGGCAAAGAACATTCAGGCCATGACATCAGGCAATCTTTCCCGTGGCTCTGTGAGATTGGTTTTAATTTACAGATGGGAAAACTGAGTCCCACAGAGCCGGGCAACAGGCTCAATGCCACACAGTTGGTGGTGGAACCCAAATGCAAAGCTGAGGCTCTGAACGCCAAATCGTGTGCCTTCCCAGGGCTTCTCCCTCAGTCCTGGTGGTGCACTGGAGCCCTGACCTGCCCCCTTACCTGAGTGGCCACATCACAGTGGGGTCCACCATCAGCAGTTCTCACTTCTCCATGTCCAAATCCTGGGTTGGGGGTGGATGTGCCCCAGCCATGCCTAGCCCTTCCCTGAAAGCACCCAGCCGGCCCTGCCCACCTAAGTCTGCTCTGGTCCCTCCCTCCTCTGATCCCACCGTGGGACACATGGGTCTCTTCTGCTCTCTTCGCTTGGTGGTCCCAGCTCTCCAGGGGGCTACCCGTGATCTTAGTGCCAAATGCCAGGGAAACCTTTCTCACAAGACAGCGCTATGCCATCTGTTTTCTCGGAGGTCCTCCCCACAGAGAAGGCCATTAACAGCCACTGTTCAATTACCCAAGCTCTCCTGCACCCCCTTTTCATGATTACTGACTTTGGAAACTTGTCATTCCGGTAGACTGTGCCTTTGAGTTCTGTTACTCTCTGGTGCCAGAAGAACTCAGATTCAACCCTCTGGGCATGTTATATTGTCAAATGCAAGCCTTGTAAGCCATTTTAGGAGGTAGGCACTACTGTCCCCACATTATAGATGGGGAAACTGAGGCTCTAGGAGGTGCTGTGTCTTGCTCAAGCACACTCAGGAACTGGGGGTTTGGAAGCAGGTATTTGGCATCCTCCGTCAGCCTTCTGCATACAAACAGACTCCAGAATCACTTACCTTTTCCCCTTTGGGGCCCGGAAGTCCCTAGAGAAGGAAGGTGGAGAAAGGACAGGTGTGAGCGAGGAGGAAGAGGCTGGCCCCCTCCTGCCTTCCCTATGGCTTTAGGACAGAAAGGCCTGCGATGCTGAGAAGAGCAGTGGGCAGCTGAGTGGAAAATGACACGCAGACCCGTCTGTCCTTGCTGGCCCGAGGAGACCCCAAACCTAGATCCTCAGCCTGAGGAAGATGGGGAATTTGGGGGTCACCAGCAAGGGCCCAGTGGCATCCTCTCAGCAGGGAGAGGGGCACATGCACTAGTCACTCCTATCAGAGAGCACAGCCCCTCACTGCTGAGCACCCACCTGTGCCTGGAGAGGAGCACTGCCCCCGAGCTGTCTATCTGGAGTCTGCAATGTGGGAGGTGGACAGAGATCCTGTCTCCAGAAGCATTCTCTCCTTCAAGGGCAGTAGCCCCTTGGAGTCTGAGCTCCATCCATCCCTCCTTGGTTGGATCAGTCATCTGTCCATCCATCCATCCATCCATCCGTCCATCCATCCATCCATCCATCCACCCTTGTGAGTATGGGGGTGGTTTCACGCAGGCCATGGTGGCTGCCATTGCTCTCTGGTTACAGGAAAATGTGTCTCTTTCAATCCTGCCAAGTTACCAGGGCTTCTAGGGGAAAAGGTTGGGCTGCAAGGCACTGACTGAGGATCAGAGTGCCCAGGCAGGGTACCAGGCTGGCGCACACCAGCTTAGGGTTGATACTGTTGGTCAGGAACTGACCTGCTCACCAGCCAAGATCCCTCTCCAAACCATGCATCATCCCTTCAGCCAGTAATGTATTCACTTGTTCATTCATTCAACAAATTGTTCGCCTGTGCAATTGGTTCTTTGCTTCTCTCCTTTAACAATTTGATTTGTCAAGTCATTCATTTCTTCACTCGTTTGGTCAATCATAATGCATTTATCCACCGACTAACACACCCACTCTTCCATGCATTACCTCATTTGACCATCCATCTGTCCACCCTTCCATCCACCCATCCATCCATCCATCCATCCATCCAACTGTCCACCCATATTCAATTGTTTGATTGTGCTTATGTTTCTTTGTGCATTTTGGTCATCTGTTGAGGATGCCCGTGGACTATGGGCTCCTGGACCAGGTGTTGAGAACTCCTCAGCCCGATGCCCACCATGGAAGTCTCAAGAATGTATTGCAGGCTCCATGTATGGAGGCTGTTGGGAGGGGCTTGCATGCTTTGAGGGCTGAGGAGACAGTAGGGACTGTGCTGTCCACAGTTCTCTGTAACCCCACTGCATCCCTGTGAGGCAGGAGCTAATGCAACTATGTGACAGATAAGAAGCCTCAGGCTAGGAGGCTGCACAGTCAGCAGGTGCTGGAGCTGGATTTGAACTCAAGCCTGACGTGCAAAGGGCTTCTCTCTGTGCTGAACCAAGTTCCCAGTCGCCCCTTCCCTCTGGTACCCCATGGTCACTGCCCGCCCCTAGCCCACAGCAGCTCCATCCCAGGACCCCCAGAATTGCCCTCTCGTCACTTACAGGCTTGCCATCCAGACCCAGTGGGCCCTGGAAAATGAGAGAGAGAGAACAACGTTTACACACAGGAAAGAATTTCCTGTCTTATGACCCAGATGCATTATTCAGTGACAAGAAAACAAAGCCTGTCCTGAGCCCAGCGGTCTGGGTGCATTTCATGTGGACTGAGGAGGGGGTATCTGTGTTTGTCTGCTGCTTAGAATCCCTTCCTCTGACAACAGTGTCCCAGTTCTTCTGTAATGACCACCCCCATCTCAACCCACGGGGTTTGGGCAGGCTGCTGGGGTGGGCAGGTGACTGCATTCCCTTGGGCAGGGCGATGGGTTCAGGGATGAGGCTGGGACCCAAGTCAGGCCCTAAGCGCCTGCCTGGGACTTTGAATGGTGGTGCTTTAGGGGAAAGAGAGCCCTTTTCTCCTGATGGGACCAAGTCTGGAGCTCCCAGGGCCACCATGTGGCTTGAGAAAGAGCCAACAGAGAGGAAAGCAGAGCTGAGAGACAGAGGAAGACAGGGCTGAGGGCCTGAAGCTGCAACTTCCCCCGCATGCTTCAGTTTGTGAACTAGTGCTTTTGTTTTTCCCTTAAGGCAGCTTCAGTTGAGCTTTTGTCAGTTGTTCCTGCATTGCTGTGGACTTTGCAGGCAAAAGCAAAGGCTGAGAGAAGCCAAACAACACAAGGACGGGTTGTGAGAGCTGGGGCATCTTGGGGACATCCAGGGCTTCTGTGGAGTCTGCAGGGTGCCAGTGACACCTGCACAGCAGCCTCTCACTGGGCACCCCTCAACCTGTCCACCCACCAACCCACTCCACAAAGCCTCGCCGAGCTCCCTGTCCATGTGGGGCTGTGGAGGAATCCAGCAGGCAGGGATACTGTGGACCAGGGCCATCTGGTCTCTGCCATCCCGTCCTCCTCCCCACAACTGTCCCCTCATCCCCATATGCACTTCACCCTTGACTCCAGCAGTGCTGCATGCAGCTCCACACTTCTGAGCCTTGGCACACACACCCTCCACCTGCCTGGCACACTCTTCCCTCCTTTGTACATCTTCAGCTCAGTTACCTGGTCTTCTACGAAGCCCACCAGGCTTTTCTACTTCCCAGAATCAGGCCATCTGTCCCTGTTCCCGGTACATATCCTAACTGTTGCAGGTGACACGACATATTGTTAACATGTGGTCTACTCAAGTCTTCCCCAGTAAAGTCAGGTAGAGGGTCTGACCTCCTGTGTCTCCAGTGTTCAGATGAGGCCTGGCATGAAGCATGTGCCTGGGAAATGCACGCTGAGTCAGACCAAGGAGATGTATAGAGCAAGAAAGAGAAGACACGTGCAAATAGCAGTACACAGGCGTGCAACGTAGAAAGGGGAAGGAGGGACAGAAAGAGTTCTGCCAGTTCACAGCTGCGAGAGAGCATGTCCCACTGCGGGGAGGACTGGAAAAGAGCAGCGAGTGCTACGCTGAGAGAGCAACACTTGGGGATTTGAGTCGTGTGTGTGTGTGTGTGTCTGCGCGCGTGTGTGCGTGCGTGTGTGTGTGTGTGCGCACGCGCGCGTGCTTGAGCGGAGGGCCGTGCAGGCAGAGAGAACAGCCCAGCAGAGGCAGGGAGAAGGGACCCTCAGGGCACCGAGGAGCAGAGGGGCAGCTCAGGCTTCAGCATCTCTCATCAACCCCTAGCCTGCAGCCTCTCTCACAGCAGGGGTTTGTGCCTGTCACTCTCTGTGGTTCAACTGGCTGACAATGGACTCCCAAGCCAAGCACTGGGGTCCTTTGTGGCCAGGCCCAGCCTCTGCATTTGGTCACTATGCATTCTTGTCACTTCCTGAGCTCTCTGTTTTTTTTCCCATCTTCGTGCCTCTGCTTGGACTGTCCCCTCTGCTTGGACTGCTCTTCCCTGTCTTCTCCATCTGGTGAGAGTCTATTCATCCTTGGAGATAGTCTCCTGCTCCGGGAAGCCTTTCCTGGCCCCCGGCGGAGCTGATCTCTCCCTTCATGGCTCTGGACACAGCCTGGGAGTTGGCCACCCCGCCTGCTGGGTCCAGAGGTAAACTGTGTGTTTCTCTGCTTGACCTCCAGACTGCCCAGAGTGGAGACAGCCCATCCGCCAATTCCCGTCATGTGAGGCCGGCCAGTCCATGGAGGACTCAAGGCCAGGGCCTTGCTTGCAGCAGGAAACCAGGGCAATTCTGAAAATTGGCGTCTAAGTGCTTCCACCGCTAGCCTCATGGTCAGCTGAGGGTTTGGAGGTCAGAGGGAGGGCCTGGGGGCAGCTGGGGTCCCAGGAGAGGCGGAGTGGGGCCATCCCAAAGTTTTGGGGTCCAGACCCCAGGGGCTCCTGGTCAGAGCCTCAGTCCCAGCCACAGGCACAGTTCTGGTCCTCATCATCTGAGTCTCATTGAGAGTTGCCTCAGGTGGGGGGGGGGGGCTCCTCTTGCCAGGCCCTGGCTGTCCTGACCCCTGGGTCCACATGCCCAAGGCCTCCTGCCCCCCTCCTCAGGGCCCCCCTCCTCAGGGCTGTGTCCCCTGGGAGTCCCTACCCTGGACTTCTCACCTAGGCCCGGCCCTCTCAGTGGCCACAACACACACAAGGCCCAGTCCCCTCATGGGTCTCTTCTGGGAGCTCTTCAAGGCCCCCAAACTCAGTCTTAATCACCATAGCACCTTGCAAGGTAGGTGCTATCACCCCCATCTTACAGAGGGGGAAGCTGAGGCCCAGTGAGGGGAAGCCCTTGCCTGAGGTCATGCAGCTGGTAACAGACCCAGGGCCAGAGCACAGGACCAGATCTCCAGTTCTACATCCTGTCTGTAGTCAGCCCCTGCAAAGGCCTTTTCTGGCTTCCTGTTCACTCTCTCCTCCTCCAGCTCGGCCTTGCATGCCTGTTTGAATCTTCCCTGTTCCCACTGCCCTGGACATTGCCTGCCCGCTGGCCTCCAGCTACCTCTTCCAGTGTGGCTGCTGCTGCCGACTCTGTGCCCAGGTCCAGTGTGTACCTGTGTGTCCTGCTGAACTGAGCCCAAATACAGTGCAACTCCCACCCCCACACATCGGCATGGATTACAAAACCATAATGCAAAACAAAATTAAAGAGAGTCAGGTACAGTTTATAACTAAATAAAGCTCTTTCTTCTTGATGTGCGGGGAGGTAGGACACAGGAAGCCCCATAGCTAAATTGCTGGGGCTTCATCCCATGGCCCCTCCCTGCCCTGGGGAACTTTCTAGAATGCAAATCTGACTGCACAGCTCCCCTTCTTGAGGCCCTCTGTGGAGCCTCACTCCCGAAGGATGACGTCCAGACCTCCTAGTCCTGGTGCCCAAAGCCCCCTGCCCCAGGCGTGGGCACACCTCTCCATTGAGCAGTGTCTTTCCTTGGAGTGACAACCACAAGACTCCTGTCTGCTGGGCTGCACGCTGCCCTCTGCCAGCTCTCAGATTGCCCCTGGTGGGTCATTGATGGTACAGCCTTGGTCCCTAAGGCCTCTTTCGGGTCTTTGAGAAGTCCCAATAGTGACAGAAAACCAATTTTTCCACAGAGGGTCCTGCTTATATTGGGGATCTCAGAGTTTGTGGCTTTTAGGACTTGGAGTTTTAAAAAATTGAATAAAGTTTGTACCTTGCAAGTACAGGCGGGGGTGCTATTTGAGCAGTGCTCGTGGAAACAGCCACCGCGAGGCTGAAGGAAAGTTGATTCCAGTTCCCTGGGATACCCAGGCCTGGAGCTGCTGCAGAGCAGATTCTCATGGTAAGCACAGAAGCTTCATGTGTGTGGCTCTGGGATGAGCTGACACATGGCCATGGCCTCGGTCTGTGGAGGTGACTCCTGGGCAAGAAGTCTGTCTCCAGACTCCTGAATTCTCTGTCTGGGTGAATGGCCGACCTTGCAGAGGCTGCTGGATAGAGGGTGGTCACTGGGAGGCACTGAGGACTGGACTCCAAGGTGGGCAGAGAAAGAAACAGCCTGGCTTTGGAGTCAGATGCACCTGCCAGGCTTGGGGACATGATTCTGACCTCCCTTCCTGTCCTTGGGGAGGCTGGGCCTGTCCTCTGGGCTGGGGGGCCTGGGCTGTGAACCTCCAGAGGACCCTGCCACATTCACCCTATGTATTGCCTTTCTCAAACTGGTGCATGCTGTCCTGCAGGGGGGCAACAGGCTTGCCTGGGCAAACACTGGGTTACATTCTGTGGAGCAGATCTCTTTCCTGCAAGCCTCATCTGAGCCATGTTCTGCTTTGTGGGTCTCTATGAGGGCAGTGTTCCCAGCCTCAGTGGACCCCCCACCCTCTGTCTCAGGGCCTGGCTGAATCTTAGCAAAGCAACAGAGGTACCACGTTGTGTGGATGACCTGCAACTAGGTGTTTCCATGGGTTGGAGGAAGGGCTGAGACGGGCTCTGCGTGCTCTTGAGAGGAGAACCAACAACCCAAGGAAGGGCCAGGGGCTGTTCTGAAGGGAGCCAAGAACGAAATGGGGAAGGGGTGGGGTGTGGCAGGCTGGACAAAGGCAGGGCAGGGCAGGGTCCAGGCTGAGTGTCCAAGCCCGTGACAAGCAGGTTCTGAGCACAACAGGGGCTGTTCTGAGAGGCTGGGCAGTCTGGAAAAGCAGAGCCCCTGTTTGGGTGGAGCTTGCCCTTGTGGGGGTCTCTCCTATCCTCCCCTGCCCCAGCCAATGGGGTGCTGACCATCAGCTGCTCCTCTTCCTGCATCTCCCACAAGAGGGGTGAGAAGGAAAGGGGCTCAGAGCAGGCTCACCAACCAGCCACTCACGGAGCGAAGGGCAGGGCGTGCGCCTTGCCAGGCCTAGGCTCAGACCCCTTCTGGGAGCCTCAGCTTCCTCATCTACGGATGCCACAGTTCTGTGCCTGTAGGTACTCAATACCCGCCAGCTCCCTCCCCTGCCTGATCAAAGCTGGGGAATCCACTAGAGGTTTTCATCGCCTTCTGCCCTCCACGAAACCCCACAGCTGTTTACAAGCTTTGGTTCTGCTTTAAATCACTCTTTCCCCCTGGAGATCAGCTGGGCTCCAGGATGTTTCCGGATGTGTGAGAAGCAAAGAAAGCCCATGAGCAGCAGACCAGGCAGCCAGCTGTCCCACGAGCACCGGACAGGCAGGCCCCCCGCCCAGTGCTGGCTCAGTCCCTTGCCTCGCTCGGGGACTGGGGTGTCTCAGAGCCTGTCTCCTCATCTGTAAAACAGAGGTCTCCTCTCGAGCGACGAGTTCAAAGCCCCCCGCCCAGTGCTGGCTCAGTCCCTTGCCTCGCTCGGGGACTGGGCTGTCTCAGAGCCTGTCTCCTCATCTGTAAAACAGAGGTCTCCTCTCGAGCGACGAGTTCAAATTGGATCCCAAGTCAGTCTCCTTTGTTTCCTTCCTCACCCAGACCAACCCAAGACACGAGACCCTACGGGCAACCAACACAGAACTGGGTCTGCATTGGTCCTGGGGGGACAGTGCTGGGCGTGACCTTTGTGTGCCGAATGGCTGGCAGTGGGACATGGGCTGTGCCACTTGCTGACTCTGTCACTTTGGGGATTTGCTCCCCTTCTCCCCACATCGTGTATTTCCTAAGCAGCGTTCCTCGGAGCCATCTTTTGAGAAATACGAACAAGTGTAGCAAAAGAGGGGAGGCTTTTCGGTGAAATAATTTTGGAATATGGAGTGTCATAGTCCCCTTATCTGTGGTTTTACTTTCTGCAGTTTCAGTTACCTGTGGTCCTAAAATGTTAAACGAAAAATTCCTGAACTAAATAATTCCTAAGTTTTAAATTATGTGCCATTCTGCATAGCGTGAGGAAATCTCCCGCGGCCCCACTCTGTCCCGCTCGGGATGTGACTCATCCCCTCATCCAGCACATCCCGCTGTAGGCGCTACCCACCAGTTAGTCACCAGACTGTCCGACTGTTGCAGGACCACAGTGTTTGTGTTAAGTCACCCTTATTTTACTGAATAATGGCCCCAAAGTGCAAGAGTAGTGATGCTGGTATATTTTTTATAATTGTTCTATTTCATCATTAGTTATTGTTGTTAATCTCTTATTGTGCCTAACTTATAGATTAAACTTTATTATAGGTATGTGCATATAGGAAAAAACAGTAGATGTAGGGTTTGGCACTGTCCACAGTTTCAGGCATACACTGGGGGTCTTGGAACATATCCCTGGTGGATGAGGGGACCACCGCCTGGCGGCACCATCCCTGGAGCATCTCGGTGCTCACCAGCCAATGAAAGCCCATGCTGACTCCACGCCGGGAAAAGTTTAGCACTGCCTGTTGGCTGCCAGTCTTCCTGATCGTGGCCCAACCCTCCCCAAGATCAGATCAAGCATCTGTTGAACGGAACCAAATCAACAAACTGGCCTTGTTTAGATGCAGACAGGAGTATGTGCTCAAATTGTCGAGCTGGGTGACTCTTGCTTTCTGGTTGTAATTAATGCTGACGGCTCCTGTCAGTAAATGGAGCCCTCGAAAAGCACCGGGACAGGGCCCCTGGATGAGGGGCTTACCAGGATTATCAGTCCGGGACTGAGTAATTATGCCCCAGATGTTGACAATTCATCCAATTACAAGGCCATCGGGGCCTGGGAAGCACGCATTCCTGTGTGAAGTCTCCCTAAGCCGGCTCCCAGCCCTCATTAGGGCTGGCCAGCGGGCGAGGGGTGGGTGGGCAGTCCCTTCAGGGCAGGTCAGCACCATATGGTTCTGATTTCTCAGGCCAGGCTGTTTGCACACACATGGGCTGCAGCAAGACTGTCTGGGGTTTAGCAATTTCCCAAACTTGAATTCCTAGCTCCAGGGGAAGGGAAGAGAGGGCCCTCAGTGCTCAGGTCCAGCCTGCAGCTCGTGCCCTGATGGTGGCACAGCATTGTTCCAAGAGAACTTCTTCCTGGAATTTGGGGGACTTTACAGACTGGGCTCTGCAGTCACCTAGCATCCCAACCCACAGCAAGCAGTAGGGGATTTAGCCAGGTGGGGTCCCAAGAGCTTGCATCAAGGTTGGGGACCTGCTCCTTCCTACTGTCTCATACATGGCCCGCTGCCCTAGCACCTGCAGCTCTGTAGGGGCATCTGAGTTTGTGACCGTTGGCTGAGAAAATCTCCCAGGTCCCTTTCAGTTCTACAATTCTGTGAGAAACCAGCTGGCTTCTATCTTGGGGAGGAGGCACACTCAGTGACTAGGCCATGTGCGCTGGAAGCAATACACGTATAGTCTACATTACACATCATGGCTAGAGAGGTGGTGTCTACAGTGCTATGCTTTTGAGCCAATCCCCAAATACCTGCTGAAATTATACATGTGCCTGTTACTGATATCTGGAGGGGAGAACCATGATTACCCCATCAGGTATCAGGAGAAATTGTTCCTAGTTGAGGGGGCAGGGGAGGGAGTGAAGGGCATTGACTCCCACTGGGTGTGAGTCGGGCTGTGTCTTCCTGAGCCACCTCTAGCTCAGACACATGGGGCTGGTCTGGCGCGAGGCACTGGAGGTAGCAGACAGGCCGGGGCACCCGCCCTCAGCTCATTCTGTCGGCAACCTTGCAAGAAGTGGAGATCTAGCAGTGTGGAGCAGCAGCTGACCAGAGGGTGATGGGCACAGTGTGGTTCGAGCCCCGGGATGGAGGCAGCATCACTGAGATGCTGCTTGACGGGGTGCTGAGGGCGGTCCAGCTCAGGTGGGGCAACTGAGACCTGGCATTACCTGGACGCCAGGAGACAGAGTGAACCAGAGAGCTTGCAGCTCCTTGGTCTGCTGGGGGCCCTTGCTTACTTCCTCTGCACCTCACTCAGGTTTGATTTCCCAACCTTCCTGCGAGCTGCCCTTCGTCCGCAGGGAGGGTCCTGCTTGGTTTCCACAGACAACACAGGTGGGACGATTGTCATACACCGGCAATGAATTGTTTGGAACCCTTAAGAATCCAAAGAGCTTGTGTAAAATTTGGATTTCTAGCTTCTCTTGAAATATTGGAAGATTTGGTGATGATTGCCCTGCATGTGCTGAACTGCAGCACCCGTATAGATGGGGCAGGTGCCCCCCAGTCCACCTCAGGCCCCACCATTCTCTGTGCTCTCCCGCACCCAGCCAGCCTCCTCTATTTCCTCACCTGGCCGGCCCCTGTAAGGCACCAGTGAGCTTGTGAGCCTGCAATTCTAGCTCCAAACCATTTCTCCAGTCCTCTCACCCCCACACCCAGGACTTGGCCTCCCTCCCAGGCCAACCTCCACCAGCCTCCCTGCTTCCTGCCACACATGCCCATTCTTCATGCACAGCAAAGGAGCAGGGACATTCCTCAGACCTTGGAGTGAGCTGCTTAATTTCCCTGGAGCCCGTGGCCTCCTCTGGAAAGTGGGTGTGGTGCAGATGGAATGGCTCCCCTGGAGCACATAGCGGGTGCCAAAGGAAGGTGGGGTGAATGAGTAAGTGCATTGTGTTGGGTCAGTTTTGGGGTGAGTGGACCCCAAAATGGAGTGGAGCTGAAGTGACACTCACTCTTGCTTTATCTGGACATCGCTGACCCTGACCACAGTGCTCTCAAGGCAGATACCATTATCATCCCCATTTTATAGATGAGAAAACTGATGCTTGGAGAGGCCAGGCATAGCCAGAGCGGCGGGGACACCAGCCTGCGTTGTGTGCTCAAACCCCGTGTGCTTCCTGCCTTCCTCGACTCCTCTGGCTCCAGTGGCGCCTGGCACCCCTTACCCACAGCCTTCAGGGCAAAGCCACATCCCCTGGTCTGGCATTCAAGGATGCCAAGTGCCTCCTTCCAGACTCATGGGTCACCTCTTCTGAGAAACCTTCCTTAATTCCCCCCCTCGCCCTGCCACAGTTTCTGTTACTGACTCATTGCTCTGTTCTCCCCACAGTCACCATCCCCTAGGCTCCAATGCTCTGAGGGACATCTGTGAATCTTTGAAGTGCCTTGTCCCCAGGCCCTCTAAGCTGGGCTTGTGCCATTCTGTCCCATTGAATTTGGGTTTGAATAGGCCAAAAGGGAGGCCCTTTAGTATGGGAGATGACCCACTGGGGCCCATCTTTCCCCAGACGCCCTTCCAGATGGGTGGGTGTGCAGCCCTGGTTTGTACCCCTCCAGTGATGGGGAACGCACTGCTTCTTAGGCAGACCAATGGATTTGCAAAGTTTTTGCTTACGCCCAGCACTTCCCAGGTCAGACCCTCCACCTTGTGGCTCCTGGCTCAACTGTGCCCAGACCCTTCACATGGCTGGGAAAACGAGGCCTCAGGCTCCAGCCCAGGAGAGGGATCTCAGCTCGCCCGGGTAGGGAGCCCCAGAGCAGACAGGAGGCAGCCAACTGCCTCAACAAGGCTGGATGCTCCAGGGCAACCAGCCTCTTGCTCCCCCTTCCCTGTACCCTCACCAGCCTGGCTCATCTTGGGTGCACCCTCTGCCTGGATGTCCACCCTGCAGGTCCCCACTTGTCAGCACCTACTGGTGCTGAAGGCTTCTCAGAGGTGACCTATGAATCTGGAAGGAGGGACTTGGGAGGAGGGGTCATCCTTGAATGCCAGACCAGGGGACGTGGCTTTGCCCTGAAGGCAGTGGGTAAGGGGGTGCCAGGTGCCGCTGGAGCCAGAAGAGGCATGGGAGGCATTCCGACCTCAACTCACACCTCCCTTCCCAGGGCGGTGCTCCTGACCCGCATCAGGCCAGGCCTGCGTTATAGGCGCTCACACAACCTATACCTTCCTGGCCCTGACCTCAGTGCACAGTGAGCTTTGATTCTCTCTCCCACTCAACCACAGGCTCCAAGGGACCCCTGGACGTATTTCTCCCTTCTGTATCCCAAATGTCAAAGTGTCTTGTATGTAGTGAGAACACAATAAATACTTGAATGAACCAACTGGCAAGGGAGTGATTGTATGAATCAATGTCCAATTTCCCACTGGCTCTGGTACCCTGCCTGGGAGCACTAGAGGGCGCTCCTGACCTGCAGGGCCCAGCTGATTCCTACCCTTGGCCATGGCTAGGAGGTTAGCCAGGATGCTGGGCTGGGTGAGAGGGGCTCCTTCGGTCTCAAGGGCTCCTGCTGCTGGAGTCATGTGAACATGTTCTTCCATACAGCAGGGTGAGGATGCTGTGAGGCTGCTTTGCTGCCTGGGGAAGTGGGAACAGGTGCCAGCCAGCAGCCAGCCCTGGAGCACCCTGGTTTTGCAGGCAGACCAGCAAAGCACAGGACCAACCTCCTCTGCTGCCCCTGCTAAGTGATCTCCCAGAGCTAGATGTAGACAGGAGGCACCCGAGCTGCTGCCAGAAAGACGCAGAGGGCCGCAGAGGCATCTAGGAACCAAGCTCAGGCCTCCCTGACGGGGTGTGGCTGCCACTTGTCACTTGGCTGCCCCATGTGAGACACTCATGGGGAAAGAGGGGACACAGTGCTGGACCAAGACAAGGCACTTAACTCAAGGAGCACCTGCCTTGTGCTGTCTCTGGGCACTGGGGAGTGCTGTCTCTTTCCCGCAGCCCCGGCTGTATCTCCCTGACGTTCCAAATCTGGGGACCATTATTGGGGTCTTGGGAAGTCTGCTTTCATCCCGTCCCCACTCCACCGGAATCTGGGGGGCTGGGGTGCAGCACTGCAGGGGTCAGATGAAAATGAGGATGTCGAAATCTAAAAACAGATGAATTTGGGATATTACAGACGAATCATTTACCTAATTACATTTTTACAATCAAAGCTGTTTTTGAACTAGGAGAGTGCAAGAAATAATATGAATGTGTGGTGTTCCGTGGTCCCCCCTTTTTTTTGTTGTTCACTTGATTAATTCCGAACAGTCCCACTATGTTATTCATTTCAAAATTGGTCCCAGGCTGAGGCCCTGTCTCATAGACCACATCTCAGCCCAGAGCTCCTGCTGCTCCCTTTTTACAATCAAAGCTGTTTTTGAACTAGGAGAGTGCAAGAAATAATATGAATGTGTGGTGCTCCGTGGTCCCCCCTTTTTTTTTGTTGTTCACTTGATTAATTCCAAACAGCCCCACTATGTTATTCATTTCAAAATTGGTCCCAGGCTGAGGCCCTGTCTCATAGACCACATCTCAGCCCAGAGCTCCTGCTGCTCCTGGGGCCTTGGCTGTTGATGCTTCCAAGAGGGACCCTGGAGACAGCGTGCAGCCCCCGCTCCCTAGAATCTATGAGGCTAGCCAGGTGGGCCCTGTGCATGGTGCGTTGGGGGCCTGGGAAGTGCTGTAGGAGGAGTTCTGGTTCTACTTACAGCCAGCCTACAACTCCTGCCAGCTCTGATCTCTCAATCCTCGATGAAGAGCTCCTCAGAAAGTCACTGCACCACCTCCTACCTGCGCCCCATCCTCCTGTCTCTGCCTTGTGGCCAGGGAAGGCCTTTCCAATATATAGATCTGTCCAAGTCATTCAGGGGCTTCTGTGACCTTCAAGCTTTTCTGCTGGGTGGGCGTGGGGGGGCTCCTCACCCTCTGGGCCCCTCAGTACCAGCTTCCTTCCTTTTCCTGCCTCCCTTCTCCAGACACATGGTACCACATTGAGCTCCGCCTGTCCTATCCGGCCTGTAGGCTGTGTTCATATGCCTGTGTTTGTGCTGCATGGAATGCTTTCCCACCTTGTCCTTCTCCCAAACTCCTACTCATCCCTCAAGACACACCTCAAGAGTCCCTCTTCTGTGAGGCCTCCCCTGGCCCCAGGCAGAGTCAGCCACTCCTTCCTCAGTTGGGCCTGAAGCCCTGTGTATATATATTACAGTCCTACCCAGTGTACCATGAAGATCTCTGTCTGGGAGAACTCCACGCTCGACTGGGGGACAGTGAGTGTGCTGGGTGGGTGGTCAGAGTCCAGAAGAGGCGGCCAGGCCCAGAAAGCAGCTTAAGCAGCTCAGAGACCAAATCAGTGGGGACTTATGGGCACTTGTTGAGTGGGATGTGTGGTTCCAAGGGTCTTACGGACCTTATCTCCTTCCCTCAAATAATACGTGTGGAATAGAGATCTCCAGCTCTTTTGTGCATGGGGAAAACAAGATGCACAGAGGCTAAGTGATTTGCCTGAGTTAACACAGTCCTTTGGAACTGGTGCCACCTGCAGGTGAGAGAACTGAGGTGCTTCCGGGGGTAAGCGAGGTAGAATGACGGTGAGAAACAGTGGGACCCAATGAAGTGAGTCTTCAGGGGTGGAAGCCAGGCCCGACATGCTCACCACTGTGAGAGCTGGCCACTCTATGCCTCAGTTTCTCAATTCACAAAGTGGGCACAGGTCATAATGTACAGGGCTGAGATGTGCTTTAAAACTGTGAAGTGCGGCACAGACCTGATTCCTAATATTTTCATCCAGGTCAAGTCTCAACTCTTTGCAAATGTAGACACATAAGCCCAGAAGGGCAGGGACAGAACAGTGCTTGCACTGGTACCCAGTGGCAGTCCTCTGGCTGTGCCCTGCTCCAGTCAGCTGCTCCTTGACAGGGACAGGACCCTGGCCAGTGAAACAGAATTGGACATTTCATCATGAGGCGTGTGTTGTTCTCCCTAATTTCTAATAAAGGCTACGAATGAGGAACAGGAGAGAAGGTGAAATGAGGAAATGAACTTCTTCATTTAAGTTAGACTTGGCTTTTTGTTTTGGAAAGCAGGAAAGGGTCTTTGCAATTTGATAATAGGAATAGAATGCAGCCTACAGGAAGAGAGCTCCAGGGCTGGATAAAAACAGGGATGAGCAGGAAGAACTGGACGTTCACTCTAAATATCTGTCTCTCTGGTTGGTGAGAAGAGAAGGCCCCTCCAGCCAGTGCACAGACAGTCCTTGAGCCCTGGCCTCACTGCTGCAACCAGCTGACTGACAGGCTGGCTGGTTGGTGTCATGCAGCCTGGGTGCTAATTGAGGCTGTGGCATGCAGGCAGGCCATGTGTCTCAGCTAAGTCCTGTCACCCTCTGAGCTCGGCTTCCTCATCTGTCAAGTTCCTCCCATGGTGAGACAACAGATACAGTGTGCACCCAGCAGGCACTCAATGCATGCACTTACTCCCCTGGCATGTTGGGAGGGCTGTGGGGGATGAGAGCTGACAGTCTTCTCTTCTCAGTTCCCAATGGAAGCATTGGGAGGGGTGAATGTCAATCTCGGACCCCTTGGCAGCTGTCCCTGGGGGACGAGTGGTTTCTAGAAACACACAGCCAACTTTCATTGGCCCCCTGCCTTGGTCAGCCTACAAGGTTCTACTCATCGCAGCCCCGGGAAAGTTCTTCGGTTTCACCTTCTCCTACTGCTCTGGCGCTTGCTTGCTTACTCCTGCCACGCTGGCCTCAAGTGTATCCTGGACACACAAAGCTTGCTCCAACTTCGTTCCCTGTGCATTTGCTTTTTCCTTTGCTGGGAACACCTCCCCCTTAGATTTCTGTATCTTTTTCATCATTTGTCTCCTACTGCTCTGGCGCTTGCTTGCTTACTCCTGCCACGCTGGCCTCAAGTGTATCCTGGATACACAAAGCTTGCTCCAACTTCGCTCCCTGTGCATTTGCTTTTTCCTTTGCTGGGAACACCTCCCCCTTAGATTTCTGTATCTTTTTCATCATTTGCCTCAGCTTAAATGTCATCTTTCCCAAGAGCCTCCTGACTATTTAATCCAAATTGCACCCGTCCATCTACCCAGCTGGCACTCTCATCACATCCCTGCTTTACTCTCCTTCTGGCACATTTCACTGTATTCAAAAAATGCAAGAAATGTTTAAATTGCCATTTGAGGGTGTAAAACAAACCAGAAAGTCACTAAAGCCCAATGTTAGGAGTCAAGAAAGTAAAAAACACCAAAAAAGAAGAAAAGTAAGGATTTTGATTTTGTAAATAGGAGATGATGAGTCTAATATTTTCTGTGCAAAAGGCAAGACGTAGGCATGAGAGACAAGTGTTTCCATCTTAGACACACACACAAAAAAGACTTTTGACAGTTTGGAGAAGAAAAAAAGGGTTGTGATAAATAAGAAACATCCAGGAACATCACACTGAGCCCCTAATCATTTATTCTCCATCCCTTGGCAAATTGGCTGTGTTGGTTCCTCTCCCACCACACGGCTCTCCAAAGACTGCGACTGGGTCTGACCCATCTTGTGCCACCCCAGTGTTCAGCAAGGGCATGACACCATCCAGATTTGTTGAATAGAGCCAAGCCTCCTATTTATGAGATGGCAAAATCAGTTTAACATAAATGCTCACACCATCCAGATTTGTTGAATAGAGCCAAGCCTCCTATTTATGAGATGGCAAAATCAGTTTGTTAACATAAATGCTGATTACTATCCAAAAATCAAGAGTGCCACTCTCAGGGCTCCTCTGCAGCTCCTACCTTTGATTTACAATGTTCTGAGCTCAGACTTTCCCCTACCGTGTTGATTTCATGATGTCTGCTGTCCCTGGACTAATCGGGATCAGAAAGCTCTCAAATGCTAGTGATTTCCTACTTTAACTCTACACCTGCAATTCCAAGCCCTACCAGCAGTTGTCAGGATTACACAAACCTTCTCATCAAAACTAGTTTCATCACTAAGACTATACTTCTAATTAAAATACACCCTAAATTAAAACAAGATACGTATCTACATGCATATATTTTTAAACTTATGACATTGGCATAGGTTTAAAAGTATAATAATACCCACAGTCGGCAGGGTTTGGGGAAACATGCAGCATTCATACGCTGTTGATGGGAATGTAAATTAGTACAGCCTCCTGGAGGGCAATTTGGCAATACACATCAGAAACCTGAAACATGTGCAAACCCTTTGGTGCAGCAGTTCGACTTCTAGACATTTATTCTAATGAGATGTTCATGGAAATAAGCCTACATTTCCACAGGATGTTGCCTATTCAGGTGAAAAAATGTCAGTATAAAGAGTATAACTTGGGAAACTGGTTAAATACATTGTATATTCATATATAATCAAATACCGTGTAGACATAACATTCTATAAGGATTGTTAATGCTGTGAAAAAGTCTCATGATACATTAAGTGAAAAAAATAGGCTACAAAAACGTATGTCCAGGGCTGGCCCGGTGGCGCACTGGATAGTGCGCCGCTTGGGAAGCGCGGCGGCGCTCCCGCCGAGGGTTCAGATCCCACATGTGGACCGGTTCCCGCTCACTGGCTGAGCGAGGCGTGGGAGCAGTGCCGAGGGTTGCGATCCCGTTGCCGGTCCCCGGTCCGGTACGGGGGCAACACTGAGGGTTGCGATCCGTTGCCGGACATGGAAAAAGACAAAAAGACAAAAAAAAAAAAGTATGTCCAATGAACTTCTATTTTCATAACAATAAACATAAAAAACTTGTATATAAAAAATGCTAGAAACACCACCAAAATATTGAGAGGGCTCATCTGTAGGTGGAAGGATTGTGGATGATTGCTTTTTCCTTCTTTGTGATTTTCTCCATTTTTTAAGTTTTATGATAAACATGATTTTGTTTTAATCGGAGGAGCACTATTAATGAACCCTTGGGAGCAGAAAGGACAGGCCAGCCTCTGCACAAGAGGGCACAGACATGGTGCCCTTGTCAGCCCCGACTGCCTCGAGTCCACAACCTGCCCCACAGATGCGGTGGCTCCTATGCCCTGAGTCCCCCAGCCACTCCTTCTGCATCCACATGGACCTGGTTTCAGCTGAGGGGGCCAGCCTGGGTTAATCTAGGAAGCATAGCTGGCACAGTCTTCACTGCTCGACTCGTCTCTTCTTCTTAATTCCCCATAGGAAGTGATAGGGTTCTAGCACAGAGAGAAAGTAAATCCTCCCTGAGCCTGGTCCTGAAGTTTACAGAAGAAAACACCTTTTTCTAAAACTGACCGTTCTCAAAGTCCTTTTCCTTTCCAAATACGGCAAATGTATGTGAATAGATAAGAATGATGTGTTAAACCCATTTTTCCTTCCTTTCTTTCAGCGATGAGGACAGATAGTGACATTTATGGAGGGGTTACTGCACTCCGGACTGGACATGGGGTTCTGCATAGGTCACCTCATTTAATCCTCTGATGTGTTAAACCCATTTTTCCTTCCTTTCTTTCAGCGATGAGGACAGATAGTGACATTTATTGGAGGGGTTACTGCACTCCGGACTGGACATGGGGTTCTGCATAGGTCACCTCATTTAATCCTCTAGCTCTGTGGGTGTGATCTCCTAGGTTCCAGGAGGTCAAGTGGCCTGCCCAGTCCACACAGTGGAGCCCAGATCTAGACTTGGGCCTGACTGACTCGAAGCCCGTGGTGATTCTCTGCACATGAGGTGCCTCTCAGGCAGCCCAGGCCCCTCAGCACAGGCAGTCCCCCTAACCTCTGGGAGGACCACATGGAGCCGTCTGTAAACAACCCCAGGCTGAGAGCCAGGCAGAGCTCTCCTGCCTTCCGCAGGCCAAGAAACGAGAATTTTAGCTCAAAACACATGGGCCCCAGGAGGCTACAGAAGTCCCTCCCCCTTCCATGGGGGAAGCCAAGGGGGATGTCCCCTCACCCTGTGTGGGTCTCACGGAAGGGGCGGCCTGTGAGGCAGTGCCAGAATGAGGGTGCTTGGAAGCACAGCATCTGGTGACCTGGCGGGCTTCTGATGCTGGTGGCAAAAATGCCCAGCAGTGGGCCAGCATAGCCCAGACAGGGCAGACACTCAGATCTGTGCAGGACAGGGGTCTGTGTGCAAGTGGGGGCTGGTGACGTCAGGAAAAAGGCAATCGTGGGCTGTGACACCAGTTTCCCGGAGATTTTGACAGAGTCTGCTGACCCCTCACTGGGCTCAGCCTGCCAAATCTGCCTGCAGACAGGAGGTGGGGGAGGCATGCAGGCCCTAACCCACTTCCTTCCCACAGAGTTCCCAACTTCATGCCAGACAGACACTTGTTGGGCTCCATGTACATCCGTCCCCTGTTCCCCACCCCAACATTCACAAAGCCTCTTCTCTGGCCCAGGCCTGGAGCCACGCATCTCACACATGCTAAACTTCACATCAAATTCCCCAGCAGTCCTGCTGCTGTGACTCAAGGCGTCCTGTGTGCTCCAAGCCAAACGAGGGCTTTCCCAAGGAATCACAGCTAGGGAGTGCAAAGCTGAGATGCAAACCTGGCCACTGAACTCCACATCCAGCCTCCTGCCCGTAGCCCACAGAGCTGACCGGCCACCCCCACCCTTCCCCAGTCCTGGGAGGCAGGGGGAGTAGAGGCCTCTGTGGGAGGCAGGCCCCCGGCAGCTGGTCTGAAGCTGCGGAGAACAAGCCCCCTGCCTCCCTGCCTCTCATCTGGGAAAAATGAGTCCTCTCCTCGGCCAGCATCTTCTCTGAGGCTCCCAGCAAGGGGAAAGGGCTCCTGGTCACCATTTGCTCAGAGGAAACAACAATGGGGAGGAGGGAAAGAAAACCACTTACCCAGCCCAACCCACTCCCTTTTGGACGTGTAAATATGCAGCAAAGGGTACCCCAGAGGGTAAAAGTTAACTAGGTCATCCCCCGAGTGGTTCTGTTAGAAAGTGTCCAGTCCTCTCGAGCTGGTAAAGCTCATAGTCCCAAGAAGTGGGGCTGAAATATTTCAGTGAAAGTGTGTCGATGCCCAAAGCCTCTGGCTGCCATGTGCATGAATCAGGAGCCTGATGTGGAAGAGGCACTGGGGACGGGGTTGGGCCGGCAGGCTGCCTTGGGATGAAGGAGGATTATGGCTGGTTTTCACATTTCATTCCGACTTTGTGCAGAGCTGGATGTTTCTGATCTGAGAGGCCAGGCTGCCTGCTGCTGGGGGAGGTGTCCTGACTGCCCAGGAGATCCCAAACTCCTCTGGGCCTAGCACGGGGCCACTCAGGGCATGAGGTAAATCTTCCCCAAAGTTTCCCCTAAGTCCTGGAGGGCTGGGTTCGTGACACATTTTGTGCTTTAAGTGCTGCCATCACCTCTTTTTTGTCATTTAATCCCAATTCTGATGCTGGGAGGAAGGACTTCATCACCCCATTTGCAGAGAAGGAAACTGAGGCTCAGAGAGGGTGAGCGCCTCCCCTAATGACACCCAGCTAGGGTACAGCAGGGCTGGAATACAAGCCTGGGTCTCCCTGATGCTGGGGGCTTGACTCCTCTGCTTAGCCTCCTGGGAAGGCATCTCCTGCAGGACTGGGGACCACCCCTCAACTCCCCCCACCACCACAGCCAGCCTGTCCTGACTGGACAGACAGATGTGCTCATTAGAAAGTCCTCTGAACCAACCAACATTTCTCTCCCTGCATCTTCCTGCCCTGAAGGCACAGAACAAGCCTGTCCCCTCACATGAGGTCCCGCCCAGCTCTCCTCTCACTGGGCGCAGCCTGCTCTTTCTGACACATCAAGATGTCTGACTCCCACGCAGGCACGGCCGCGTTTCATCTTGATTCTGATGTGCTCAGTTGGCCTGGGCTGGGGACATCTATTCCAAGTATAAGCCAACTTTTGGTTTAATTGTGAAAGATCTGAGAAGTGGTGACTCTGCAAATACCAAACGGGAACCATCCAGTTTCCCATTCCTGAGTGGTGACATGACATGTGGGCAGGGACAGGGAGCCCCCTGCCCACTGGGAAGAGGTGAGCAGCCAAGCCTGCCCAGAAGGGCATGCCAAGGGCATGACCCGTGGCTCAGGGGTGACACGCTGGCAGGAAAAAGCAGTACTGATGGATTTGTAATGCCACCCAGACGCCGTCTCAAAGCCTCCTTGCTTTGCCCCTAGGGCAGCCCTGGATATTGCACAGCCTTTGTCTTCAGGAGCTCAAGCTAATCCCTGCACAGAAGACCACAGCTACTCAGGAGCAGGGGAGGAGGAAGGCAGGAGAGCAGACAGAGTGAAGTCAAGGCTGGGGGAGAATATGGGCTTAAGATGAAAGGGTGAAGAAAGCAAAAAATAAATGACAAATTACCGGGTAGCCATCTCGTCCTGATTGCCCCTGTGGTAATTAATACGTCATTAATAATCAGACTTTCAGCAGAAAACCATATGGCAATGCTTAGAACTCAATCAGGGCCCCGGATCCCCCCAACATTCTGCGGGGTTTGCAGCAGAGGCTGCTGGTTGGTCACTCCCTCTTTAAGGGGAAGAACACGAGGGCTGGAGGGGCTGTGAGCCTCAGGGGCTTCATCAGGACCACCAGGGAAGACACCCATGTGTGTCCTCCCCGTGTCAAACTAGGGATATAGCGAAGACCACGTGTGGATGTGAGGTTCCCAAGGGTGGTGTCACAGCCACCAACACCGAACCAGGAACTGAAAATGTTCCTTAAATTGGGCCTGCAGAGGGGCCTGGAGTGGATACTCATTTTCTCTCTGTTGTCACTGGGAGAAGTTGAATTGAGAAAAGGAACCTTGGAAGCCAGGGACATGGGGGACATTTATTGCTACCGGATGCTTCTCTGTCCTCTAGCGCAGGTCAGTGACCCGGCCGTTGTCCTATGCATCAGCCTCTGTCTTCCTCTCAGACCCCTTTCAGGCTGCAGTCTGAGAATTTCTGCATTTGTTGAATACATTACAGTTAAAACAAAAGTCATTCCATAGTCCTCTGTGTTATGCACTTCGGCGAGTTCACACAAGCTAGCCTCCAAGTGACAGCCAGGAATAACTCAACGGCGAGACACTGCTTGTGGCCAATAAATCTACACAGTTTTGTTGGCTTGCTTTTGGCTCAGTGTGGTGCTACATGCACCGAGAAGCCCAGATTCCAAAGGGTATTGATTGGGAAATGAATCATGGCAAGTGGAAGTCAAAAATAAAATGGCTCATCTGAAAGGAATTCCTTGAGAAGGTTAATTCTGGCTCAGGCTGACTGCCAAAGTGCTTCTTGAATGGATTCATCGGGATTTATCGGGCTCTGAATAACCGCCAAGACAAATCCAAGGCAGACGCATCCCATGCCTTGGAGAAAGAATGGGATTTCCAGGGCCACTGACAACCCCCCCACATTCAAAGTTGCCTCTGGCTGGCCAAGGGACATTCGGGGGATTTGCCCAGAGCATCCCCTCACACCCTTCTCAAACAGAGGCATTTCCCTTCTGCTGACATCTCTACACCCTCACCAGCAGGTTGTGCTCACGAGGGCTCAGCTGTCTAATCCAGGGAGTGAAATGTATTCTTGCAAAGAAGGAAAATGAACCCCAGGATCTAGTGATAGAGCCCAACTTATTCCTAGAACAACTGCCTGACTTTAAAAGCCCGTTATTCCAAAGTACGTGAGACAAAAACATTTAAAAATATCAACCACCACAGAACGGTTAAAAAATGTGGGCATAGACCTTGCATTTCTGTGCACCAGGTTGAGCCAAAGATTTGGTGAGGAGCAGTCAGGCTTGTGCCAACTCTGCTGGAAGGAAAACGATCACAGAATGATCCTGGGGGCCAGTCGAGCCCATGGAGTTCTGTGCTTGTGTGCATTTACAAACTAAAAAATAACATGGCCCCTGTCTGAGACTGACTTTCTTTTTTTTAATGACACACCTCTCTAACCAGAAATTATTTTTTGTGGAGGGCTATAGAGAGAGAACCAAATGTCTTAAATGTCTTATCTTTCAGGAGCAGAGAGCGTAGTCCAGGACACTTACCGGAGGACCTGCAAAACACAAGCAGAAAAGCCACAGTCAGCATTGAAGGGACAGAGGGTCCCTTCGTTCACCTTCAGCAAGCTGTTGGCCACCTCTCCTTGAAAAGCTTTGATGCTGTCATGGCTGTTTCCTGTCACAGTCTTGCAAGTGAGTGTCAGCCCCAAAGCCAAGGGGCAGAACAGAAAGAGCACTTTTGTGCCTGGAGGGGCCAGGGTGGCCGTGTGGGTGCTGATATCAATTCCCACACGTACTGGCTCATATCTTCTTTCCATGAGGCTGCTTAGTGCTCATCCTGCCAACAGGAGTAGGAATCAGATCTTGTTCCTGCTTGAGGAGAAAGTTTTGGTTCTCACCAGGAGTTGGTTCATTTCTTGAGGGGGAGAGACTTGGGGGAGAAATCATCTTGGGCAGAGGGAAGCGTGTGCACAAGGGCACACAGACGTGTGTGGCTGAGCTAATGGTCAGGGGTGCTGGAGGCCCAGCCCTGGGGTTAGGTGTGCATGGGGAAGTCATGCTGGCACAGGGGCTGAGAAGCAAGGGCTGGTGCAGATGGGGGCTCGCAGAGAACAACGTGAGTTTGCCAAGCGTGCTGCATATGCATTATTGCATTTGTCCTGCCCAGCAACCTCTGTGAGAGGTTGGACAACCATCCACATTTGACAGCTGAAACAACACAGGCTCCAAGAGAAGTGACTGGTCTGAGGCCACATAGGCATTTGTCCTGCCCAGCAACCTCTGTGAGAGGTTGGACAACCATCCACATTTGACAGCTGACAACACAGGCTCCAAGAGAAGTGACTGGTCTGAGGCCACATAGTCGGTTTAGGTTGGAGCTCATCCCGGAAGGAGGTCTCACGTCTCCATGCACTTTCCACTAAGCCATGCTGCTGCCCAACCAGCAACCACTCTGCTCCCGTCAGACCCCAAACCTCACTCTGGAGAATGAGGCTGGCACAGGGAGGCAGCACTCAGCTGTCAGCTGGCCAGGTATTTATGAACTGACAACTCTGAGCCAGGGGCCATGGGGGTAAGAAATGGGATGCAGCACTGGTTACAGGAGGCAAGATTAGACCCCAAACCTCACTCTGGAGAATGAGGCTGGCACAGGGAGGCAGCACTCAGCTGTCAGCCGGCCAGGTATTTATGAACTGACAACTCTGAGCCAGGGGCCATGGGGGTAAGAAATGGGATGCAGCACTGGTTACAGGAGGCAAGATCCCTGGCTCACAGAATGTTCACTCAACAGACAGAGAGTCAAGAAAACAATTACACAGGGCAAAGAACAGGAAGCTCCAAGCACATAACGAGGAACCTGACCCAGGCTGGGCCAAAGTGGTAGAAGTGGATGGATTCTGGATTGATTCTGAAGGCAGAGCCAGGAGGGTTGCCCGACACACAGATGTGGAGTGTGAGAGGGACGAGTGCAGGAAGATGCCACGATTTGGCTGCAGTAACTGAAAAGACGGAGCTGCCTTCAACAGGGGTGGGGAGACTATCGGGGGCAAGTTTGGCTGGAGCGGTCAGGAGCTCAGCTCAGGGACATCCCAACAGTCAGAAGTTGGGGAGAAGAGAAGGAAGCCTTGGAAGGCCAGTGGAGAACACGTGTCCAGGAGGAGGGAGCGCTCAATCGCCTGTGCGCAGCTCAGTGACTGCACTGCTGACGGGCAGGGAAGAGGCCCTGCACGCGGGGTCCAGCAGTGCGGAGGCACAGCCCTGGAGTGGTGGGAGCGGAGGGCTGACGGGAGGGTTTAAGAGAGAAGGGGGGATGTGGGCCACAAATGCTTCTGAGGTGTTCTGCTGCAAAGGCGAGCAAAGGAACAGAGTGGTTGCTTTTTCTGAGGAGGGGGTGGGGAGGGTCCAGAGAGGGGAATTTCTATGAGATGAGAGCCACAGCAGCATGGTGCTATAATCGGAGTCATCCAGCAGAGAGGGAAAGATTCGCTGTATAGGAGAAAGGAGGGATTTCTGACACAATGTTCTTGAGGAGGTGAGAGGGCCTGTCTGGTCTGTCATGGGCACGAGCAGGAGGCAGGAGTGTGGTGCTGCTGGTGTGTGGCCGTGGAGGCGACAGCTCGTGGAAGTTCTCTTCTGATGGTGCCAACTTTTCTGGCGAAGTGAGAAGCGAGGCCATCAGCTTAGAGTGATGATGGTGAAGGAAATGTTGGGGGCTGAGAAGAGGGGGAGGCTGAGGGAGCTGGGGAACGTGGCCTCTCAGCCAGGCAGCGTGAGGGCCCTGGGGTCTGCGGTCAGCAGCAGAACGTGTGGAGGGCCACATGTAAGCAGGGGTGGAGCTTTGCCTGGTGAGAACGGGGTGTGGGGGTGGAGTGACAGCACTGGGATTCATGCTGGCACAGGGGACGAGGTGGTGGGATCCATAGATTTTAAGAACAGCGAGATGGAAGGATTGTGGGGGTCAGGGAACTATGGGAGCCGGCTGGAACATGTGAAATATATATTTGGTCTATGTCCCCGTTTCCTGCTGCACAGCTCCTAAGACACTTGGAATCTCTGGAGTGATGGGTATCTTTTGTATGCTGATGAGTAGACTGGTGGATGATGACTAAATAGCTTCAGGATGGGGGCTGGTCACCAGCAAGACGAAGGCAGGATTAGAGGGTGGGGACCGTCAGCGCTATCCCTCAACCTCCAGGGTGGGGACGGGGTTGAAGGTTGATTTGATCACTAATGGGCAATGATTTAGTCAATCATGCCTGCGTAATGAAGCTTCCAAAAAACCCCCAAAGGACAGGGTTTGGAGAGCTTCTGGATAGGTGAACTTGCGGAGGTCCCCAGAGCGCGGCATGGCCTGGGAGGACATGGAAGCTCCTTGCCCTTCACCCATACCTCACCCTACGTATCTTCTCATCTGTATCTTTTGTAATATCCTTTATAATAAACCAGTGAATGTAAGTGAGTGTTTCCCTAAGTTCTGTGAGCCACTCTAGCAAATTAATCGAACCTGAGAAGGGGGTTGTGGGAATCCCAATTTATAGCTGGCTGGTCAGAAGTACAGGTGACAGGGCCGAGCCCGTGGCGCACTCGGGAGAGTGTGGCGCTGGGAGCGCAGCGACGCTCCCGC
>NW_007726752.1:480775-483252 GCF_000696425.1 Galeopterus variegatus
CCCGGTCCGGTACGGGGGCAACACTGAGGGTTGCGATCCGTTGCCGGTCCCCGGTCCGGTATGGAGGCAACACCAAGGGTTGCGATCCCGTTGCCGGTCCCCGGTACAGGCGCGACACTGAGGGTTGTGATCCGTTGCCGGACATGAAAAAAGACAAAAAGGAAAAAAAAAAAAAAAGATATGAATGTTCACAGAACAGAAAATACAAACGGCCCTTAAACATATGAATCATGAATGAGCTACAAAAGCTAACCCTCACTCATAATAAAAGAAATGAAGGTTAAAATTATAATCATAACAGATTAGAAAAAATAAAAAAAGTTTGATGAGGAGGGCAATAAGGACAGTCACCTCACACATTGGTGAGGGAGGATAAATTGGAACATTCTCTAAGAGAGTGATTTGGCAATAATTATTAAGATTTATAAAGTGTGCCAATTGCTAAAACAATTATCCTCCTAAAATATATGTGAAAGGATGGGTGTATAATGTTAGAATATTCATCACAGAACTGTGTGAGATAGCAAAAACATCAGAAATAGCACACATGGAACTGATTAAATAAAGGATGGTATATCTATAAATGGAATACCATGCAGCCATGAAAAAGACGGAGTTCTGTTCTTTTTTTTTTTTTTTTTTTTTTTTTTTTTTTTTTGTCCGGNCACCACACCAAGGGTTGCGATCCCCTTACCGGTCACGAAAAAGACAAAAAAAAACAAAAAAGAAGTACAGGTGACAACCTACTAGTTGCAACTGGCATCCGAAGTGGGGGCAGCTTGTGGGACTGAGCCCTCAGCCTGTGGGATAGGACCACACCTGCAGGTAGAGAGTGTCAGGATTGAGTTGAATTAGAGGACACCGCGGTGGTGTCCACTGGAGAATCTGCTGGAGAATTCCTTGGTGTGTGGGAAACACCACCGCATGTCTGGTGTCAGAAGTGTAGACTGAATATGAGTAGAAAAAACACTCTTGGGCTTGTTTTTTCCTATACTCACACGACGTGAACTGAAACTTCGTGTCTGCTGCATTTATTGGTCGCGACGAGGCGTAGGGCAAGACCACGGGAGGAGGCGGCCACGGAGCCCAGAGGCCGGGGTGGGCAAGGGGCTCTATGTGGCTATCAAAATTCACAGGAATTCACCCAGAAGTAGTGTTGGAGAGAGAGCTGGTGACCCTGGGGCTGAAATTCCCCAGCAAAGAAGTGGATGCGCCTGGGATCAGAGATGGCTTCAGACACCCTGAACGACTGCCACTCCAGTCTCCATTCTGGGGCCAGAGTGATGTTTTTCAAAATGCTTTTCAGATCTGATCATGACACTCCCTTCTTCACTGTCTCACTGTTCTTAGGACTTAGGCCCAAATACAGTTGTGCCTTCCATGTGGTGATCTACCCCCCACCCACCTCTACCAGGCTCCCTCCCAGGCTGCCCCTCTCCACCTGAGCCCCTCAAAACAGCGGGGAGAGATGTGTTACTAACAGGGTGGTGGGCAAACAAGTAATTAACAGGAAAAAGTGAAGTTGGATCCATGCCTCAGCATAAACCAGGATAAATTTCAAAAATCAAATATTTATATATAAAAAACAAAACAAAACATAAATATCCTAGAGGAAAATGTGGGAAAATTCTTTCTAACCTTGGAGAGGGGTAGATTTTTCTACCCACAGTTCATATTCCAGAAGCCATAAAAGAAAAGTCTGGGCCGGCCTGGTGGCACACTGGAGAGTGCACCGCTTGGGAAGCGCGGCGGCGCTCCCTCTGAGGGTTCGGATCCCATGTGGAGACCGGTTCCCGCTCACTGGCTGAGTGCAGTGCGGGCGTGACACTGAGGGTTGCGATCCCGTTGCCGGTCCCCGGTATGGGCGTGACACTGAGGGTTGCGATCCCGTTACCGGTCAGTAAAAAAGACAAAAAGGAAAAAAAAAAAGTCTGATCCAACCATATAAAACCAAAAAATGTCTTCAAGGCAGAAGGTCCTATAAGCAAAGTCAAAAGCCAAACTGAGAAAAATGTATCTAACTAATGTGATAAAGGCTAGATACCTTGATATAAAAATGTACTATGAATCACCTCTCAAAACCTCAACAACCTAATAGGAAAATGGTTCAAAGATATGAATGTTTGGGCCGGCCCGGTGGCGCACTGCTACAGTGCGCTGCTTGGGAAGCGCGGCGGCGCTCCCGCCGAGGGTTCGGATCCCACATGCAGACCGGTTCCCGCTCACTGGCTGAGCGAGGGGCAGGCGCAGCACCGAGGGTTGCGATCCCGTTGCCGGTCCCCGGTATGGGCGTGACACTGAGGGTTGCGATCCCGTTACCGGTCAGTAAAAAAGACAAAAAGGAAAAAAAAAAAGTCTGATCCAACCATATAAAACCAAAAAATGTCTTCAAGGCAGAAGGTCCTATAAGCAAAGTCAAAAGCCAAACTGAGAAAAATGTATCTAACTAATGTGATAAAGGCTAGATACCTTGATAT
>NW_007726752.1:483649-489109 GCF_000696425.1 Galeopterus variegatus
TCTTTTTCTGTGTCCGGCAACGGATCGCAACCCTCAGTGTCGCCCCCGTACCAGACCGGAACCGGCAACGGGATCGCAACCCTCGGTGCTGCGCCTGCCCCTCGCTCAGCCAGTGAGCGGGAACCGGTCTGCATGTGGGATCCGAACCCTCGGCGGGAGCGCCGCCGCGCTTCCCAAGCAGCGCACTGTAGCAGTGCGCCACCGGGCCGGCCCCGAAGTTCTGTTCTGATATGGAACAATCTCAAAAGTATATTGTCATGTTTTAAAAAAGGTTTGGAATAGTATGTATAATGTGCAACCATTTGTGCTAAAAAATCTGTAGACTTTTGTTTGTCTAAATATGACACACCTCTAGGTGAGGACACAAGAAAGGTGGTCATCAGGGTTGCCTCTGAATAAGGGAGCTGAATGACCTGAGGACAGGAGTGGCAGGGAGACTGACTTCCCACCATGAACTCTTTCATGTCATTGGATAAATGTGCATAGCTTATTAAGTCAGAGAAGTCAATACACTTGAACTTGAAAATGGCCGGAGAAAGCTCCATGTCTTTGTCTGGTCCTCCCAGCTTTTGCTGCCTTTCCTCACACTCACCTTCAAGTTCCCTCAAGCAAGTTCAGACTGGGATTATCATTCTGAGAGCTCATGGTCCTGAGAGCAGGGCCCTGGGGACTGGCACAAGGTGCAGCGCAGAGAAGACGAGGCAGGAGCTGTAAGAGTAACCATCGCTCACTCGCACTGGGAGCTCCACTCTCTGCTTTCTACATACCACCTCGTGTAACCCCTGCTGCAACCGCACTAGGTGCATTTGACAGATGAGGAAACTGAGGCTCAGAAAGGTCACCACGCCCAGGGTCATGTACTCTTCTGACCTAGGCAGGACCCAGGCAGTCTGCTTCAAGCCTGACAAAGCGGGGTGGGGCGGCGGTGGTGGTGGTGGTGGAGAGAAACTATTTTGGCAGAAATAGCTCTAACATGTACTGAGATTCCTCTGAGATTCTCCGGAGGGTGTGTGGTGTGTCTGAGGTCACCAGGCTAGTGAGGGTGTGGACCAGGCCAGAAGTAGCCCTGTGGGTCCCTAAACCCATCGCATTATCCAGTCTCCAGAGGGGAGGCCACAGTGGAAATGGCAGCATTCCAGAGACTGATCCCGTCACTGATGGGACAGGCCACATCCAGCCCATTTGTAAGACTCCAAAACACACTGACCCACCGCCTCTCTCAGGCCCCACTGGCACCATGTAACCAGCCCACCATTGCTTCGCACCATCATCACTGTCACAGCGTCCTAACCAGACTCCTTCTGGGCACCCATCCCCACCAGCCAGAGGGGCCTTTTAAAAATGCCCAACCTCTTCCCAGGACTTTCCATGGCACATGGAATAAAATCCAAACTCCTGGCCCAGCTGTCCTGTGTGGCCCAATCCTCGTCAACCCCTGATGCCCTCGGCCACAGCGTTCTGCTCAACTCATCTTTCTCGGTTCTCCAAGGTGCCAGCTCTTTTCGGCCTTAAGACATTCACATCTGCAATGTTCCTGTGGCTATTGGGACAACTTCATTGTCACCGTCGTGGACAAGCCTTCCGCAACTGTGACACCTGAAGACGTCTCCTCACCCTTCATGCATTGGTTATCATACCTCCCTGGTTATTTTCTTCCAAACACTTGTCCCAGCCTGTAATGATTAAACTCATTTGAGTGTCTATGACTATCTGTCAGTCCCAGTAGCAAGGCAGCTCCCTGAGAGCTGAGACCTCATCTGCCCAGTTCTTGCTGCCTCCCTGCTTCCTAGATCAGGGCCCGGCAGGCACAGCACTAATAAGTATGTGCTGATTAGATGAGGGGTGAAAAGGGCAAGCTAACACTCTAGGCCCTTGACTCACTGTACAGGGTTTGTGCTGTGGCTGCCACAGCCTCTGGAGATGGACTCTACAAGCCTGCAGCAAGCTGGACACCTGAGTCACGGATGGAACGGAGGGCTTGGCTCAGGCCATCTGGGCTCCCTGCTTAAAAGTGAGCTGGCTGCGGGGCCTCCGGCAGACCACATGGTGGTGCCCCCCTTGACCTGGCCCCACGAGTATGTTTTGTGCCCCAGCTCTTCTGCACACAGCTTTCAAACATGTGTGTTCCAAGCATTGGCTGGATCGTTGACTTTGCTGTCAGGAATGTGGGAGCAGTTAAATAAGAGCCAGATGACTTGGGAAGTAAATAAAATGGGTCTGAGGAAGTAGAGGGTTCAGTGATTCTGGGGCCTCTTTAACTGAACGGATGAGGCCCGACAGGGTTTCCCAAACCGGGAGCCATGCCCATTCATACCTTGAGTTAGGAGAGAGCTTGGGTGGGTGAGCTGCTTGCTCAGTGTTGACAGGTAAGCAGAGGTGGGTAGTGGGTTTGGGAGCCCACAATGCCCACCCTGAACTCCTAGCCCCTCTGGCGACAACCATTTCCATGGTGTTTCCCAAAGGGCATGTTCAGCCTTCCTGGAGAAGCAAACTGGGAAGAGTATTTCCTGCTGCCTGGCAGGGCCCCGCCCACACACCAGGTGAGGGCTCGCCTTGGTGGCCTAATGCTGCTGGGGTCATTGTCCCTGATCCCAGCCCCACACTTGCTCCTCTCTGTCGCCCCTGGACTCCTGACTCCCCCTCCGCCTGCTACCTGCTCTCCCTGGTTCTCACTGAACTCTCAGTCTCTTTTATTCAGTCAGCTCAGGTAAGATGCTGTGCCCGGCTGCCGACTCTCGGAAACACAAACTCACCCCCACAGGGGACAGCCTTCAGCCATGCTTCTCAGGAACTTTTCCCCAAAGGAGTGGAGTATGCCAGGGGCTTTTATACTGAGTTTGTCATTAGATGAAATGAGGCTTAGAGGTTGGCAGATCCAGAGGCTCTAGTGAGTTAGTAAGCTAGGGTGATGAGTTAGGAGTTTGCTCCTGTGAAATGTGGGGAGTAACCACCCCTGCCTCTCTGGACGGCTACGAGGATTGAATGAGACCGTGTGTGTGTGTAAAGTGCTCAGTACAGCACTGGCACAGAAGAGGCACCAAAAACCAAGTGCAGGTGGAATTACAGCATTCTCTCTTTTTACTGCATGCACGTGTGCGCGCACACACACACAGAGTTCATAGATCTTAGGGAGAAGAGAAACACAGCTGGTAGTTTCTGGTTGTTTGGCTTCATGTCTCAGAACTAACCCTGACTACAACAGATTTAAAGAAGCTCCTATTTATTTATTTATTTATTTTTATTTATTTATTTTTTTTTGTCTTTTTGTCTTTTTTCCGTGTCCGGCAACGGATCGCAACAACAGCACCTCAGCTGGGCCTCCAGCATCTTGGCTGTAATAGAACTGCTGGGTACAAGGCTGCACCTCTGGAATTCAGCATCAAGCAGGCCAGCCTGGACATGGAGGTTGGCTCAGGCAATGACCCTGCTCAGGCACTGTACAGGGCAGGCAGTGGTGTTGATTAGAAGTCTGGGTGGAAGGTAAACACTTTTTTTTTTTTTTTTTTAAAGATGACCGGTAAGGGAATCTTAACCCTTGACTTGGTGGTGTCAGCACCACGCTCAGCCAGTGAGCTAACTGGCCATCCTTATATAGGATCCGAACCCGTGGCCTTGGTGTTATCAGCAACGCACTCTCCCGAGTGAGCCACAGGCCGGCCCCTGAAGGTAAACACATTTTTTTTTAAATGACAGCTTTATTGAGGTATATTTCATATACCATAAAACTCACTCTTTTAAGTATACTCTTCAGTGATTTTTAGTATATTCACAGAATTGTGCAACTATCAGCATTATATATTTTTATTTATCTTTCATTTTTTTTTTTTTTTGTGACCAGTAAGGGGATCTCAACCCTTGGCTTGGTGTCGCCCGCACCGCGCTCAGCCAGTGAGCGCACCGGCCATCCCTATATAGGATCCGAACCCACAGCCTCGGCACTCCCAGTGCCACACTCTCCCGAGTGAGCCACGGGGTCGGCACTATCTTTCATTTTTGAAAGGTAGTGTTGCTGGATATAAGATTCTTGGTTGATAGTTTTATTTTGTTTTATTTTTTAGCCCTTTGAATATGTCATGTCATCTCACTGCTTTCTGGACCTCATTGTTTCTGATGGGAAATTAGCTGTTAATCTTACTGAGGTTCCCCTGTGTGTATGAGTTGTTTTCCTCTCGCTCCTGACTTTCTGCAGTTTTACTGTGATGTGTCTCGGTCTGTATCTCTTTGCATTTATCTTACTTAAGAGTTCATTAAGCTTCCTGGATATGTAGATTATTGTTTTCAGCAAATTTGGGAAGCTTTCATCCATATTTTCTCCAATATTTTTTCCTGTTATTTTCTCTTTTCTGTCCTTATGGTACTCCCATTGCATGTATGTTTGTGCACTTAAAGGTGTCCCACATTTTTCTGAGGCTGTTTATTTTTCTTCATTCCATTTTCTGTCTGTTCTTCAAATCACATGATCTCTATCAGTGTATCTTCAAGTTCTCTGAGTCTTTCTTCTGACAGTTCAAAGAACATCTTTTCAACCACTGTTGAAACTCTTTAAGGAATTTTTAATTTTGGTGAAGTCCAGCTTATCAATTTTTTCTTTCGTCACTTGTGTTTTAGTGTCATATCTAAGAAACCATTGCCTAACTCAAGGTCATAAAGATTATTCCTGTGTTTTGTTGTACTTATTTTACAGCTTACCTCTTACATTTAGGTCTATGATACATTTTGAGTTAATTCTTGTGTATGACATGAGCAGGTCCAACTTCACTCTTTTGCATTTAGTTATCCGAGCACCACAGAATTATCTTGGTGTCCTTGTCAAAGATACATTGATGGTACATGGAAGGATTTATTTCTGGAATCTCAGTTCTATTCATTGATCTATATGTCGCTCCTATTTAAACAGCACCTCAGCTGGGCCTCCAGCATCTTGGCTGTGATAGAACTGCTGGGTACAAGGCTGCACCTCTGAAATTCAGCATCAAGCAGGCCAGCCTGGGCATGGAGGTTGGCTCAGGCAATGACCCTGCTCAGGCACTGTACAAGGCAGGCAGTGGTGTTGATTAGAAGTCTGGGTGGAAGGTAAACACTTTTTTTTTTTTTTTTTTTAAAGATGACCGGTAAGGGAATCTTAACCCTTGGCTTGGTGGTGTCAGCACCATGCTCAGCCAGTGAGCAAACTGGCCATCCTTATATAGGATCCGAACCCGTGGCCTTGGTGTTATCAGCACCACACTCTCCCGAGTGAGCCACAGGCCAGCCCCTGAAGGTAAACACATTTTTTTTTTAAATGATAGCTTTATTGAGGTATATTTCATATACCATAAAACTCACTCTTTTAAGTATACTCTTCAGTGATTTTTAGTATATTCACAGAATTGTGCAACCATCAGCATTATATATTTTTATTTATCTTTCTTTTTTTTTTTTTTTTTTTTTTTGACCAGTAAGGGGATTGTAACCCTTGGC
>NW_007726752.1:489153-492790 GCF_000696425.1 Galeopterus variegatus
ACCGGCCATCCCTATATAGGATCCGAACCCACAGCCTCGGCGCTCCCAGTGCCGCACTCTCCCGAGTGAGCCACGGGGTCGGCCCTATCTTTCATTTTTGAAAGGTAGTGTTGCTGGATATAAGATTCTTGGTTGATAGTTTTATTTTGTTTTATTTTTTAGCCCTTTGAATATGTCATGTCATCTCACTGCTTTCTGGACCTCATTGTTTCTGATGGGAAATTAGCTGTTAATCTTACTGAGGTTCCCCTGTGTGTATGAGTTGTTTTCCTCTCGCTCCTGACTTTCTGCAGTTTTACTGTGATGTGTCTCGGTCTGTATCTCTTTGCATTTATCCTACTGAAGAGTTCATTAAGCTTCCTGGATATGTAAATTATTGTTTTCAGCAAATTTGGGAAGCTTTCATCCATATTTTCTCCAATATTTTTTCCTGTTACCACGACCGGCAACAGGATCGCAACCCTCGGTGTCGCGCCCGCACCGCGCCCAACCAGTGAGCGGACCGGTCTCTATATGGGATCCGAACCCTCGGCGGCAGTGCCACTGCGCTCCCAAGCGCCGCACTCTACCAAGTGCGCCACCGGGCCGGCCCTGAGTGGGTTTTTTAATCATGAAAAGTTATGGATTTTGTCAAATGATTCATCTGCATTTATTGAGATGATCATGTGGTTTTATCTTTTTATCAAAAATATGGTGTATTACTTTGATTGATTTCGGATGTTAAACCAAGCTTGCATTCTTGGGATAAATCCCACCTATTGTACAATCTTTTTGATATATGGCTGGATTCATTTGCTTGTATTGTTGAGGATTTTTATGTCTATATTCATAAAGGGTATTAGTCTACAGTTTCTTTTCTTGTGATTTCTTTATCTAGCTTTGTTATCAGGATAAATCTAGCCTCAGAATGAGTTGGAAAGCACTCCCTCCACTTCTATTTTTGGGAAGAACTTATGTATGGTTGGTATTAATTTTTCTTTACATGTTTGTTAGAATTAATCAGTGAAGTCATCTGATTCTGGGATTTTATCGGAAGTTTTAAAATCACTGGTTCAATCTCTCTATTTGTTATAGATCTATTCAGTCTTTCTATTTCTTTTTGAGTCAGTCTTGGCAGTTTGTGTCTTTCTGAGAATTTGTCCATTTCACCTAGGTTATCTAATTTGTTGTCATACTATTGTTCATAGTATTCCCTTTTAATTCCCTTCCTTTCTGTAAGGTTGCTACTGATGTCTCTTCTTTTATTCCTGATTTTAGTATTTTGAGACTCCAGTCTTTATTTCTTGGTCAGTCTAGTTAAAGGTTTGTCAATTTTGTTGATTTTTTCAAAGAATCAACTTTTGGTTTTGTTGATTTTCTCTATTGTTTTTCTATTTTCCATTTCATTTCTTTTTTTTTTTTTTTTTCCTTTTTTGTCTTTTTTCATGACCGGCAACGGATCGCAACCCTCAGTGTCGCGCCCATACCGGACCAGGACCGGCAACGGGATCGCAACCCTCGGTGTTGCTCCCGCACCTCGCTCAGCCAGTGAGCGGGAACCGGTCTGTATGTGGGATCCGAACTCTTGGCGGGAGCGCTGCCGCGCTTCCCAAGCGGCGCACTGCAGCAGTGCGCCACCGGGCCGGCCCTCCATTTCATTTCTTTCTGCTCTAATTTTGTGATTTTCTTCCTTCTGCTTGCTTTGGTTTAAGTTTGCTCTTATTTTTCTAGTTTCTTAAGTTGCTATGTTAGTCATTAATTTGACCTCTTTATTCTATTTTTTAAACTTAGGTATTTATAGCTATAAATTTCCATCTAAATGCTATTTTAGCAACACTGTATAAGTTTTGGTATGTTGTGCTTTCATTTTCATTTATCTTAAAGTATTTTTTAGGGCTGGCCAGTTAGGTCAGTTGGTTAGAGTACAGCCTTATAACCCCAAGGTCAAAGTATTTTTTGTTTTCTCTTGTGATTTATTCTTTGAGTAATTAGTTATTTAGAAGTATGATATTCAACTTCTCTATATTTGTGAATTTCCCATATTTCTTCCTGTTATTGATTTTTAATTAATTCCTTTATGGTCAAAAAACATATTTTGCATGATTTCAATCCTTTTAAATTGGCCCGTGGCTCACTCGGGAGAGTGCGGTGCTGTTAATACCAAGGCCACAGGTTCTGATCCCATATACGGATGGCCGGTTAGTTCACTGGGAGAGCGTGGTGCTGACAACACCAAGTCAAGGGTTAAGATCCCCTTACTGGTCATCTTTTATGAAAATAAAAAATAATAAATAAATAAATAAATTTATTGAGGCTTATTTTACAGCCTAACATGTTTTCTGTCCTGGAGAATGTTCCGTTTTCACTGTTGTTGGTTGGAATATTCTAAAGATATCTGTTAGGTCTAGTTGGTTTACAGTGTTGTTCAAGTCTTCCATTTTTTTAGTTTTGTTTCTTTTTGTGGATTTTTTCTATACATTATTGAAAGTGGGGTATCTAAGTCTTCAATGATTATTGTTGAGTTGCCTATTTCTCCCTTCAATTCTGTCAGTTTTTGCTTCATGTATTTTGGGGCTCTGTTGTTAGGTGCATAGAAATTTATAATTTCTATATGTTATTTTTTCATTATGAAATGTCCTTCATCTCTATTAACAATTTTTGTCTTAAAGTCTATTTTGCCTGATATAGCCAACACAGCTCTCTTTTGGTTATTGTTTGCATGATATCTTTTTCTAGCATTTTATTTTCAACCTATTACGTTTTTTAATCTAAAGTTTGTCTCTTATGACAGTATATAGTCAGATCATGCTTTAAATATTTTTTAAACTGTTGTAAAATACACATAACATAAAATTGGTCATCTTAATCATTTTTAAGTGTACAGTTCAAGATTCTTTGTTTTTGTTTTTGGTAATGTGACTAAGATGTGCTTAGGGGTGTATGTCTTTGAGTTTATTCTACTTAGAGTTTGTTGAGCTTCTTGGATGTGTAGGTTAATGTGAACATTTGGCCATTATTTCTTCAAATATTCCTTGTGCATATATTTTTCTCTCTCCTTCTGGGACACAATTATGTGTACATTGGCACACTTGATAGTGTCCCATAAGTTTTTATTTTATTTTATTTTATTTTAAAAAGATGACCAGTAAGGGGATCTCAACCCTTGGCTTGGTGTTGTCAGCACCACGCTCTCCCAATGAGCAAACCAGCCATCCCTATATAGGGATCCGAACCCGGGGCCTTGGTGTTGTCAGCACCGCACTCTCCCGAGTGAGCCACGGGCCGGCCCTGTCCCATAGGTTTTTAAGGCTCTGTTCATTTTTCTTTATTCTTTTTTCTTTCTGTTCCTTAGACTGCATAATATCAATTGACCTATTTTCAAGTTTGCTGATTCTTTCTCCCACCAGCCAAAATCTACTGTTGAGCATCTCTAGTGAATTTTCCACTTCAATTATGGTACTTTACAGCTCCAGAATTTCTATTTGGTTCTTCTTCTTTTTTTTTTTTTCTTCCTTTTTGTCTTTTTCCGTGTCCGGCAACGGATCGCAACCCTCAGTGTCGCCCCCGTACCGGACTAGGACCGGCAACGGGATCACAACCCTCGGTGTTGCTCCCATACCAGGGACCGGCAACAGGATCGCAACCCTCGGTGTTGCGC
>NW_007726752.1:493747-494250 GCF_000696425.1 Galeopterus variegatus
CTTCCCAAGCGGCGCACTATAGCAGTGCGCCACCGGGCCGGCCCCTTTTTTTTCTTTTTAAAAATACTTTCTGGGCCGGCCCGGTGGCGCACTGGAGAGTGCGCCGCTTGGAAGCGCCGCGGCGCTCCCGCCGATGGTTCGGATCCCATGTGGAGACCGGTTCCCACTCACTGGCTGAGCGTGGTGCAGGCGCAACACTGAGGGTTGCGATCCTGTTGCCGGTCCCTGGTATGGGCGCGACACCGAGGGTTGCGATCCCGTTACCGGTCAGTAAAAAAGACAAAAAGGAAAAAAAAATACTTTCTACCTCTTTATTGATATTGTCCTTTTTGTGGGGCATAATTCTCATGCTTTCCTTTAATTCTTTAGATATGGCTTCCTTTAATTCTTTGAATGTATTTATAATAGCCAATACAATGTCTTTATCTACTAAGTCCATTTGGGCCTCCTCAGAGACAGTTCCTATTGACTGCTTTTTTCCCTTTTTTTTTTTTAAAAAAAAA
>NW_007726752.1:496269-496792 GCF_000696425.1 Galeopterus variegatus
GATGCCAGACAGGTCAAATAGTGACAATCCTCTGGCGATGAGCATTTGAAGAACTTCAAACCTATTCTTCTTCCTCCAGTAGCTGCTGGTTTTCATAGGTACTGTGGTTGCAACACTGCTGGCTTTTAAGACTACTGTGGAGCTGGGAAGAGGAGCCAACTAAAATGCTACAAACCTTACTGTTCTTAGCAAAATTCAGGTATTTTTCTTGAATAAGCATTTCTTGGGTTGTTGCAAACCTTCTGTTAATTTTTAGAGTTCTGAAAAGGTCAATTTCTTCCACCGTTCTTGTCACTTTTATGGAGGAGTAGATTCTCAGAGGTCCTTATTCCATCATTCCAGAAGTGCTTCTTCCACTGGATTTTTAGAAAGAGTTTCTTGGGGCCAGAGCAGAGAAAAAACCCGGCACTGAAACTGTTGATCTAATGCTGGCAGCTGCAGACATCTGGTGAGCACCTCCATTCTTCTCTGCAGGTTTAGTGCAGGCATCAGGCAATCAGCATTTGATTGCTTCATCCTGTCT
>NW_007726752.1:498286-505193 GCF_000696425.1 Galeopterus variegatus
TCTTCTCTGCAGGTTTAGTGCAGGCATCAGGCAATCAGCATTTGATTGCTTCATCCTGTCTTCTCCTGCCTCCTAACCCTATTTTCTTCCTTTATTTACTGGTTCCTCTTTTGTTCTCCCTCCTCTTCTTCCTGTCAGTAAGCATTTATTGACTGTCCCCTAATTGCCTGGGGTCCAGCCCAGCTCCTGCCCTGAGGAGCCCAAGCTTTGATGAAGAACTAGGACAAGTTTGTAGACCAGACAACTACAATCGGGAGTGGGACATGCTGGGACCGAGGGAGGCACCTGGGGCTGGAGGAGCCAGGGAGAGCCATGGATACGCTTGGGGAAAGGAAGGTCTAGGAGGAGAAAGGATCCTTCCCAAGGCCCGTAGATGTAAAGAAAGAGGACCCCAGAGTGCAGGAGCAGTGCTGGGCTTCCCCAGTTGAGAAACTGGCCAGAGGGAGGGGAGATCTATCTCATTTTGTGTAGAGACATATAAACACTGCAGGGTTGTGCAGGTATTTCCAGGCAAAGGCTCCCACTGGGAGCTAGAGAGGACTCTGCTCGGCAGGCAGGCAGGATCACGCTATCTGCAAGCCTGCAGCAATGCATCCCAGCCAGAAACTGTCCCACCAGGCAAAAAGAGCCTTTCTCCCAGGGGCACAGGAAAAGGCCTGCTTTGTACAAGGGAAGGCACCAAAGCCAGGATGTGCATGTGTGTGTAACTATCTAGAAATAAACACCAGGTCTAGCCAAAGCCCATCAGCAAAGGACATCTGCTGTGTGCAGCTGACACCCTTCTCTGACAGGCAGAGAATCAGAACACTTCACAGGAAAGGGCAGCAAGGGAGGAGGTGCTGCCCACACCCTGCCCAGCAGCCAACTTTAGACAAGACACTTCTCCCCTCGGAGCCTCAGTTTCCTCATCTGCAAAATGGGGATAATAAGATGAATAATATTATATTTTGTCCTAAAAAGTAACTCTGTATTCCTGATCTCCTTCTAGAGAGGATGCCATGAGCTTACAATAAAAGGCAATGACAACTTTTACGAGGGTAGAAAAGAAGAACTGAGTATGAAGTGTGTATTTGGTGGGGTGGGGGTGCAGCGGGGTAATTACACACAAAATCCAGACTCACGGAAGCTCTAGCAATCAAACACAAAGCAGCCTTCAGCTTCAGGCAGAAAGAGAAACATGAGGGTGATGATTCCTACCAGTGAACTCCAGGAAGTTTATCGGAGGGTCTCTATACAAGGAACTCAGTATCGAAAATATGCAGCTGAACACGGATCAAGAAGTCTGTGCCCAGTGCCAGGAAGAAGAGTCTAAGGCTTGGAGAGAATCTGCCCTGGCTTCCCCCGGGCCCAGCAGTCTGGGGGTTGTCTGGGTGGTGGGTCCCTCTGGACTCACCACCATGCCCTGGTGCAGTTGCTTTGGGGTACACAGCAGGCCCTATGTGTTCATTCATTCGTTCATTCACTGTTCTGTGCATTTACACGCCTGGAACCTGCTCTGTTTCAGGCTCCGTGCTGGGTCCTGCAGACTCAGGGTGATAGCTCTTAGCCAGAGGGGTTAGTGAAGGCTTTTTGGAGGAGCTACTTCAGCTAGACTCAAAGGACAAAGAGGTAATGAATTTGGGATAGGAGTCCAGGTAAAGGAGGAGACATTCTGGGCAGGGGAGGACATTAAGAGTGAAGGCTCAGAGTTAGAGGGCCCTGAACATCCTTGGTGAGGTTGGAGGTGGGGGACATGGGAGTGGAGGGTGGACGGTGAGAGCTGCAGGAGGCTGTGGCAGTGACAACAGAGGGGGGGGCATGAGTCCGAGATGTACCCAGAAGAGGCTGAGGGGCTTGGCATGGGGAAAGCAGGGATCCGGGGTGAAGCCAGGGGTCTGCACAGGGAAGCAAGAGGCTGGACGTCTCTTCACCATGATGGGGAAGCAGAGAACAGGTTGGGGGGAGGTGCTGGGTTCAGAGGGGCAATGTCCAACCTCCAGGACCCAGAGGAGAGGACTTGGCTGGAGGACGGGAACGGAGTGTCTTCGGCACCGTGAGGAGAGCTGAAGCGGTAGCAGTGGGAGACTGTGGGGAGAGAGAGCAGAGGGCCAAGCGCAGATCCACTCAACTGAGGTCTTATGAAAAAGGCAAAGAAGCCAGAGATGAGGGAGGAAGCGCGTGCCAGAGTCAAGCCAGGAATACCGAGGCGGGGAGTGGCTGGTAGTGAGGGTCAGGAAAGATAAAGTCAGTGTCAGGGGGCTGTGGATGAATGGAAGGCAAGGCAGAGGGCAGGGGGCCGATGCCTCTCAGGGAAGAGACGCTGACAGTTGGGGGGAAGGGGACAAACTACGGGGGACTGTGCAGAGTGAGTTCCTTTTGGGTGGAATGGAGATGGCAGGAAGGAAGGTGGCGGCGAGGACAGATGAGTCAGTAGGTTGTATGGAAGGACGGTGGAGGAGTCTCCTCCTGGTGGATCTCACGAGGGAAGGGAAGGACAGGTCAGGTTTGGGGAGGACAGAGACACACAGCGGGACCATTGTGTCTTGTTGAAGACCCATGATAGAGACTGTGGGCTGGTGGAGTCATCACCTGCTGCCACGAAGAGAGGAGGCTGTTTCAGAGTGGGAGACTAGGGATTGAAGTTTCTGAGGCTGTTAATGAGGTTCTGGGGTGGCTGGAGGCACAGAGAGGACACTCCTGGAATTGTGGATATCAAGAAGCCAAGAAAGGGCAGTACTGAGCACTGTGGCCTCCAGGGAAAAGAGAGAAAGACCTGACCAGGAACAAGGGTCATTACTAAAGGTGGGGAGTAGGTGGCTGGCACCTCCAGCCAGGTCCTGGGTCGATGGCAGACTTCCAAGCCTATGCTTAGGAACTAAGAAATCCTGGGACTCACCAGAATCGCCTCTTCTTCCAGGCTTGCCGCGCCGTCCGGGAGGGCCTAGACAGGAAAACAAGGATGGATTCATTGAGAAGGAAGCCAGTGGGCTTAGGGACAGCCTGCTGGTGTGGCTTGCCCAGCGCACCCACCCACACCCGGGACAGCATCCTGAGGGCCGCTACGCTGAGCCTGCTCTGCTGGCCAGTGGAGGGGAGAAGCTCAAGCGTGGGGAGAACCCCTTTCTTCTGCGGCTCCCTCCACGCCCTCCTCGTCGGCTGCATTTCACCCCTTACCCACTCATTCCATTCATTCATTCATTCATCCCCAAGGCCTTCCGCAATCGAAAAGATTTACTACTGGGAAACTCAAGAGGCAGAAGAGTTTGCAGCTGAGGAACTTCAGACGTACACGAAAAACAAGGGAACGAGTCATCTTATGAAAGCCCTGACCAACACTTTATAGTATTCACTAAAATAAAACAACAAAACCAGCACCAGAAGCACTAACGTGGCCCTTCAATTGCTTGCACTCGGTGATAACGGGCACGGCGCCTGCATCCACTGCCCGTCCACCACCCACCGGAACCTGCAGTACCTCCCTGCCCACGGCCCCAGGGGCTGCTTATACGTTTGCTGTGCTTTACCGCAGGTCACCTGCACGCCATGTGTGTTCGGTTCCGTATCCAGTCCTCCATCCCCACGTCTAAGCCTTTCTGAACTTATCGCGCAGACCTTCCTGCTTCTGCTTCTAGCCCTCCACCCACATCTATCCCTGAGACCCGCCTTCACTCACGCCCTGGGGTGGAAGTCTGAGGTCACGGCTAGCACTCCCCATCCTGTCCCCACGGTTGGGGGGGGACTGCAAAAATTCCTGGTGCCCCTTTGCCTTCTGATCTGCCTCCATTTCCACGCCTTTTAGTCTAACTATCCCTGATTTTCCCATTTTCTCAGAGGAAAAGGTTTACAGAAGTGAGGTTGTATGTAGGTGCCAGATTGAATTTGTAAATGACATTTTATGTCTCTCTTGATCTTGACCTCCCCCTGCATATCTGCCTCTGGGCTGGGCCCCTGAGACTATAGAGGGACAGGCTGTGACCATATTACGAGGCACTGACCTTTCCTGCAAAAGTCAACCTCAAAACCCCTTGGGAATTCCCAGAACAACCACAGAGGAGACACAGGAGACTGGCCATGAATCAAGTCTGAGGCAGGACGGTTCATGGAAAAATTAGCGTGTGTGTGTATGTGTGTGTCTGTGTGAGTGTGTGTGAGTGTGTGTGTGTGTGTGTGTGTGTGTGTGTTTCAGTTTTTCCTTCTGCCCACTCTCAAGCTGGTGGTCAGGCCTGTTTGTACACACCTCACTCAGGGGTGGGGACAGGGCAGAATAGCAGATGCAGTCCAGGTCAGAGAGCTTCCTGACTTTTGTTAAGGGGGCGCCCTGGAGGGGACAGGGGAGGGGGAGGTCACTCTCTGAGAAATGGAGAGAGGGAGGAGAGGTTCATCTTTGTGGGGAGGGGTCTCTCAGTGGTATGTTAGACCCTGAAACATTTGGAGTCCTGGGGGTGAGGTGAGCATGAATTTCTAGCCAGCCTTGCAGACTGGGGTCTTGAGGTCAGGATGGTTAAACACAATTTAAAAATTTAAAACACGTTATTTCTTGCATCCGAGTGTTGAGGGCAGAAATCCATGCACCTGACGTAGCCCTTGATTTTCCCCTATCCCAGACGTTGAGTCTGGAGTTTGTGCTGGAATCACCCAGAGGCCCTGTTGACTTGGAGAGGCCAGGATCCTGGCTCCACAACAGACAACAGCACCTCACACTTGCGTGGGACTTACAGCTTCTGAAGCCCGTCCAGGCCCACAATCTCAACCTAGGCCTGCCACACTTGTGCCACACGGCCGTCTGCCTCGCTGACATCTCCACGTGGGTGTCTCACCAACATCTCAAGCTTGTTGTGGCCAAAGCACCTGTCCTGATCTCCTGCCCAGTGCCCTGTGCGGAGCTGATGATGCCTGGGAACCTCACGAGCTAGTCACACAGAACAACTAAGCCCCCATGTTTGGGGGGCTGGTCAGCACCCCCAGGTGGCCTTTTCTTCTCTCTGGGCACATCCGTTTTCAGGGTGAGCGAGATTGTGGGAACAGGAACCGCACTGGCACACGCAGCATCATGCTCCTCTGGTTGCAGGAGGGAGAAGACCTGGCATTTGCCTACAGAGATTCAGGGCCCTTGCCAGGCCACAGAGGCCCATGTGTGGCTCACCATGGCCGGGGACTCAGGCTGTGGTGTGGGACATGGCAGGAAAGGGCCTTGAGTGGAGGATGAGTCAGCACCGTGGTTTTCTGATGGTCATTTCTGGGTACAACTGTAAAATTCTCTGTCCGGGTAACTCAAGCCAGATGCAGACACTGGCCTTCGTTGAAGTGGCTGAATGAGTGGATTTACTGGGTGGTTCTTCTGGGTGGCATGGTTAGGCCCAAGGCCCAAGGAGGAGGACGCTGGCAGTGCCCCACCTCCCAGGCCTTTAAGAGAAGCTCCGGACAGGCCTGGAGCCGGTGGGGGCTTGCGTGTCACTGAGCACACAGGGCCTGTGGGGCTGTGAGCCTGGCAGGCTGGATGCACTCGCAATGGGAAGAGCCCAAGTGGAGAAAGAGAATGAGGCTGCTCATGAACTGCCTCCAGGGCCACCCCACACCAGGTACTGAGGCCGTGTGCGACTGCCCACAGGACGACTGGTCTACACCTTCTTCTGCCTCCTACTCAAATGTTCACTCCGCTGGAAGCAACACATCCAAACCCAAACTCCCAACTTCCCTTCTGCCTAAGTGCAGGCACCACCAGTACCCACCTGGGAGTTGCGCTGTGGCACTCTCCTGTCCACCCCAGTCCCCAACCTGGACCTCTTCCTCCTTGGCCTCAGGAAAATGCTCCCTCACGCCCAGTCTCTCCCTCTTCTGTCCACCCTTTCTGCCATGCATGATTGCTCCTAACAGAAGGGAGCTCACTGGAGTGTGCAGTCTGGGTCTCCTGCAGCTCTGTGTCCCCAGCTCCCAGTGTGGGGCAGGACCAGGCAACGTTTGTTGAGGGAAGGAAGGGAGGGAGGGAAGGAATGGACGGGTAAAGAGGCCTCAGGTCCCTCATCACCATTCCTGGGATTCTCTTGAAAAGACTGTCAAGTGTGACAAGATCCAGGGCTTAGAAGAGACCCAGGGCTTAGAAGAGACGCAGGGCTTCTGGGTTGATGGGCACAGTGGGTGGAGATGGGGAGTGCCTTCTGCCCTCCTTTCTGTCCTTTGGCAGGATGGCAGGCAGCGAGGCCCTGGGACAGACCAACGGGCCAGAGCTGGGCTCCATGCTGACCACTGGGTTCCCTCTTTACAGCTTTTGCAAACAGAGGGGCCAGGCACACCTGAGGACTGGACTATGGAAGCAGCCGGTGGGGAAGGCAGTGGGGGCAGCACTGTGAGCTTCAGACCATCAGGCGCTGGAGCCCGCCGTGGGCAGCAGCCTTGCTTCAGCATCTACTGGGTGCCAGGCTGGCTCCTCAGGCAGTGAATGGGAACTCAGGACCCCTTTGCTCCATGTAGTGGATTGAATTATGTTCCCCTCAAACTCACTGAAGCTTGAATTGTGTCCCCCAAGTTTTATGTATTAGAAACAGCCCCCACTGTGACTGTTAAGAGGGTGGGAAGTCCTGTTATGGTAATTGAAAGGTGGAGCCTTGAAGAAGTGACTGGATTGTAGGACCAGGTGGTAGTGAATGGATTAACAATGGGGGTCAGGGCATGGTCCTGAGGGCTTTAAAAGAAGAGGAAGGAAAGTCTGTCTCGCCTTCTGCTCTGTCTCTGCTCCGCCATTTCACAGTGTGATATCCTGCCTCACTGTCACCACCACCAAGAACTTCACCAGCTGTGTTCCCGGGACTTTGGACTTCCCAGCCTCAGAAACTGTAAGCAATAAACCTAATTTTCTTTATAAATCACCACGTTCCAGGTATTTTGTTATAAGCAACAGAAACGGACTGATACACTCCAGGTCTCCCTACTG
>NW_007726752.1:505777-506367 GCF_000696425.1 Galeopterus variegatus
GTTCCAGGTATTTTGTTATAAGCAACAGAAACGGACTGATACACTCCAGGTCTCCCTACTGTTTATCCCACGAGCTCATCTATTCCCCGACGGTCCTTTAGAGAAGGTGCTAGTGTGCCCTGAACAGATCCAGATGAAAAGAGTTGCCTAAGGCCACACTGCCAGTTCCCTCTGGAGCCCTTCCCAATCAGTTTGTGGCTGGCTCTAGGAGGGCAGTTGTGCCCAACATGATGACCCATGGGGCATGCAGCTGTGGCATCTGGGGAGGCCATCTCCCTGGGCTGTGGTCCTTCTGCCCAGGCTGGCTCTGCCCCAGGGCATCTGGGCAAGGCTTGGAGCAGACAGCCCCAGCCTCCCACGGAGAGCAGGGCCAGCTTAGCCACAGCTAAGACGTGGCTCCAAAGCAGCAAAACCAGGCCCCTGGCCCAGTGGTTTGCCCAGTTTTCTCCTTGTTGGTTTTCTTCTTTCTCCTGCTTTCTACAAGTAGGAGAACCTCTCTCATGACTGCCATAGACTCAGTCAGGAAGGTACCTGGGAGCCTGTCTTCATCAACCTGCTCACACACAGATGGGGAAACTGAGGCTGTGAGG
>NW_007726752.1:506577-517565 GCF_000696425.1 Galeopterus variegatus
GACTGATATGGGAGCTGTTTACTCTGAGCAAGTTCCTCACCTCTCTGAGCCTTAGATTCCCAGCCCATGAGGATAGAGGACTGGGGGTGGTGGCAACTACTCCTTGCCTTGCAGAACTATTAAACAGATGAGCTGGCAGCAGATGCACCAGCTTGGGGACACAAAAGGGGTGCCTATTTGGGAGTCCAAGAAATAACTGGCTGGAGAGTTCTCTGGGTCATTAGACTCTGGGGTCTTGATGTCAATGTGCTCCTACCTGTCCCCCAGGCTGGGGATGCCTGAGACACAGCAGCCCCACTCAGTAACTCTGTGAACAGAGCTTGAGGTCCAGATGCTGACCAAGCCCTCATCTGCACCCTGATCTTGAGTGTACAAGTGCAAGGTCATCCCCATGGAAAGTCTGGGGCTTTTCCTTGTCCCTAATCACTGCCTGTCTGCAAACTTGGGGATTGGAACGTGGAGGCTGAGCAGTCTGGGGGTGGCATTTCTCAATGAAATCCTGAGGTTTCAGGCATAGCATGGGCCAGTGAATGCTCCAGCTTGCTGTTACATGGCTCTGGATGCCTGTGACCATCATTTGGATATAAAATAACTCTGGGGAGGATTATAGATTCCTCAAGCACAGCTCGAGGCCGGACAAAATGGAACCATTTCTAACTCATAAAAATCTCATCTCTCATTGGGTTTGGGAACTCACGCCACTGACCAACTCCATAGAACAGGCTTCCTCTGAGGACTGAGAGGCGAGGATTTGTCTCTCGAAGTGGTGGTCTCCCTAAGCCTTCCCCTAAGCACCTACCTCCCCTGAGGATATCTCCTCCGGTAACACCTGCCTCTACCACTGTCCTCCCACAAACCTGGGGCCGCCGCCCCCCAGCCAGGCTCTGCAAGGAACAGCCTGCCACCCCCTCCCTCTCATTCCAACGGTCTGCTACTTCTCCTGGGCTCCCATCTGGTCACTTGGCCCTCAGCCCTGACCCTGCTCCTCCCTCATGCCAGCCCCTGAGGGGAGGGGCTTTTGTGCAATTTATCTAATTGAATCCATACAACAGTTCCTCAGAATGTTTTAATTCCTCTCCTCTCTTTTTCCCCTATAGACTGGGGGAACTGAGGCTCAGAGAAGTCAAGAAATGCTCCCAGACTGCCAAAAGGTGGAACCAACCCAAGCGTCCATGTAGTAGATTGAAATTGTCCCCCCAAAACTCCCTGAAGCTTGAATTGTGTCCCCCAATCTTTATGTATTAGAAACTTAGCCCCCACTGTGACTGTTAAGAGGGTGGGAAATCCTATTATGATAGTTGAAAGGTGGGGCCTTGAAGAGGTGATTGGATTGTAGGACTGTGCCGTAGCGAATGGATTAATAAGGTGGTCAGGGGCGTGGTTCTGAGGGCTTTAAAAGAAGAGGAGAGTCTGTCTCTCTCTCTCTGCTTCCACCATTTTGCAATGTGAGACCCCTGGGTCACTGTCACCACCACCAGATGGACTTTGGACTTCCCGGCCTCAGAAACTATAAGCAATAAATATCGTTTTTCTTTATAATGACCCAGTTCTGTGTATTTTGTTATAAGCAACACAAACGGCCTAATGCAGTCCATCAACAGATGAATGAATAAGCAAAACATGCTATCTACATACAATGGTATACGATTCAGCCTTAGAAAGGAAGGAAATTCTGACACACGCTGCAACATGGGTGAACCTTGAGGACATCATGCTAAGGGAAACAAGCCAGACACAAAAGAACGAACGATGAATGATTCCACTTGCATGAGGTCCCTAGAGTGGTCAAATTCATAGAGGCAGAAAGTGGGAGGGTGGTTGCCAGGGGCTGGGGAAGGGCGAAGGGGGAATTAGCGTTTAATGGGTATGGAGTTTCGGTTTTATAACATTTAAAGAGTTCTGGAAATGGATGTTGGTGATGCTGCACCACAGTGTGAGTGTACTTTAAGGGGGTTAAGATGGTTTTTTATGTTATGTGTATTTTATCACAATTGAAAAAAGCTAAGTAGTCCCAGGGTTCACAGCTACCAAAGGCCACAGCAAGGCTGCAAACCCAGGATGGCCTGATGGGGACTGTGGTGATGCTGCCAGCGGCTACTGCTAATGCAACAGCAGAGTGTCCACTGTGAGCCTGTCACTGTGTGCCCAGAGAGGACAATGGTGTCCCCAAGCTCACATAGTAACCAGGTCTGTGGGACTCCAGGGTCTGTCCTCTGAACTTTTGTGACTTCTACTGTGACCAAGGCCAAGTTCTTCTTACCATCGCACATGTGTCCACAGCCTTGTGTGTCCCTTCAGACTTCATTCTTCCCAAAGGCACTGGAGGCTCCTTTATCTGACCCTCTTCCAGAACTCTGGGAGGGAAGCAGTCCGAGGCGGTTCTGAACCCCCCAGACCTTCAGCCTGGAGCTCCCAGAGGTTGCCTGGGGCCTGGGGCCATCGTTGGGATGGGCCTTGAGCAGAGAATGCAAGGAAGACCCCTGGATTTGAGCCTCCAGGCCCGATCATTAAAACATCTCCCCAGATCATTTTGTTTTATGTCTCAGACCAGCCTTGGAGATGAAAACTCCTGCTCTGACAGGGGAGCATTCTCTCTGCTTATTTCCAGCCTGGCCTGGCAAGGCCCTCTGTGCCTGGGAGGAGGGAAGAAGTAAGAGCAGGTGTGTCATGGCGGGCACCTCAGGGGTGGTCTGGGGGCCACGGTGCTCCTGGAGGTGGCACTGTGGCCTGGAGAGGCTGGCTGGCTGGTGGTCTAGCTCGGGCTCAGCCAGCACTGTGGGTGACGTTGTCCTCCAGGCATTCAAATCCCAGCCTCTTGCTCAGCAAACGCAGCTCATTCTGAAGTTCTCTATGTCCCCGCAGACTCTCTTCCACCATCCACCCTGTTGTAGGCACCGAATGGCAGTGCTGAGCCTGCTGTTGTTGGAAGGTCCTGAAGCAGTTTGGAAAACCAAGGCCACAGGCTATGGGCGTCTTAAGGCATCACCATGGTCTCCATCAGGTTTGTTTAGAACCAAGGTTGCTGTCCAGGCCAATGACAGAGCCCGGCTGCCCCAGCGACCAGACCTGTGAGCTTGCTCCGGCATTGCACCGTTCGGCAAGCAAATGAACAAGGCCCATGTCAGGAGGCTGGGCCGGTGGGTGGCCCCACCTGCACTCACAGAGGACCTCAGATGTGGCCATGGATGTCCTCTCCAAAGGAGCCGACAGTAGCAGACAGCCACAGGGGCCCCTGCTGGTGCTCAGTAACAACAGGAGTTAGCTGGTACCGTCCATGGAGTGTTTATGCTCGGCACTAATCTCAAATCCACGGCATTAGCTCACGTGTTCCTCACCTCGAATGTATGAGAAAGGCTGTTACGTCCACTTTGTAGATGAAGAAACTGAGACACAGAGAGATTAGCTGACCCCCTGAGGCCGTGCAGCTAGGAACGGGTGGGTTGTGAGGCCAGGCTGCTAAACACTGACAGCTGCCTCCTACCAAAGAGGGTACTAGTGACAGGTAAGTGGGTAGAATAGTCCACAATTTTTATAACCACTTCTTGGCATTTGTGACTTTTTTTTTTTTTAACATACTAGGAACCACACAAAATGGAAGCTGCCCAGAGATGGCTCTCAGAGGTCCATGAATTAAATACCCAATTAAAAGGCCACATGCCATCAGCAGCACTGGAGACCTGGAATGACTCCGGCCCCCTTAGGGTGCATCCTCTTCACACCATCCCAAATGCCTGCAGTTTATGGGCTGGTTCCTCCTCTGCAAGTCAGGCCCAATTTTAATTAAGCATTTAAAATAGGATTAAGAAGTCCAGGCCCCTGACTCATACCGGCAGCACACCAGCTTTGTCGCAGTTCAACCGTACTATGTTCTCTGGAGACCCAAGAACCACCTCCCAAAGGGCCTAGAGGGAGGGGCTTAGGTGAGGGGTCCCAGTGAGACGGCGGGTGCGGGGGGTACCTGCTGACACTAGCTGAGCCCATGCAGGCCTGTGCTGGGGGCTTTGCTGTCCTTAACCCTCCTTGTAACCGAGATGTAGGCATGACTGGACTCACTCAGGAAGTGGCCTGTCCAAGTCTCAGAGCTAGTCAGGAGCCAGGGCTACTGCCTGTACCAATGTTACCCTCCCAAGTTCCTCCTTTTCCGGGAAATGGGCTGAGGTTTAATGCGCCTGAGCAAAGAACAGAATGTCCTATCCAGAGAGAACAGCAAGAAGAACCTGGACAGAAACAGAACACAGGAGAAGGGGACTAGGGTCAGTGGGTGGGTTCCAGGTCACAGTGGCAGAGCGGGAAATGGGCTGAGGTTTAATGCGCCTGAGCAAAGAACAGAATGTCCTATCCAGAGAGAACAGCAAGAAGAACCTGGACAGCAACAGAACACAGGAGAAGGGGACTAGGGTCAGTGGGTGGGTTCCAGGTCACAGTGGCAGAGCTCCTGTAAGTGCTTCAGTCAAGGGCATGTGTGGGGTGCCCGGGGGGCAGAACATTAACTTTTTTTTAGTAGAAGCACTGAAAAAAAAGTTTGAAACAAACTTTTTGAGACTTAAAGGGAGAGGAACTACTGGAGGTAATTGACGGATGTAAGGCATGAGGGTGCCTCACGTTGGGAGGAGCCAAATAAAGGGACATTTCTCAGGCTCAGCAGAGGTCTCTGCGGGGAGGGCTGAGCTAACTCGCATGAAGAGTGAAAAGCCCCTCAGAATGACCGGGAGACACCATGACCCTTCCCTCCCACGGGGGCTCAAGGCCATGAGAACATTTCTAAAGGGCTGAAGGGGCCCTGATGGGCCAGCAGTCTTGGACAGGAAGGGGAGGAGGGGGCAGGACTCCAGAAAGGAGAGAGGGCGTTCTTGGGCTCCCAAAGGGCAGAGGCTAGGAGTCAGGTCAACCTGAATATCGAAAGAGCCTGTCCCCGGGTGAAGGTACATATTGGCTACAGAGAAATTGTGGTGCTGGATGCTGACAGCTGGACTCTTGGCATCTGCACAGGTAATAAGGATGGCATGNAGGGGTCCCAGTGAGACGGCGGGTGCGGGGGGTACCTGCTGACACTAGCTGAGCCCATGCAGGCCTGTGCTGGGGGCTTTGCTGTCCTTAACCCTCCTTGTAACCGAGATGTAGGCATGACTGGACTCACTCAGGAAGTGGCCTGTCCAAGTCTCAGAGCTAGTCAGGAGCCAGGGCTACTGCCTGTACCAATGTTACCCTCCCAAGTTCCTCCTTTTCCAGGAAATGGGCTGAGGTTTAATGCGCCTGAGCAAAGAACAGAATGTCCTATCCAGAGAGAACAGCAAGAAGAACCTGGACAGAAACAGAACACAGGAGAAGGGGACTAGGGTCAGTGGGTGGGTTCCAGGTCACAGTGGCAGAGCTCCTGTTAGTGCTTCAGTCAAGGGCATGTGTGGGGTGCCCGGGGGGCAGAACATTAACTTTTTTTTAGTAGAAGCACTGAAAAAAAAAGTTTGAAACAAACTTTTTGAGACTTAAAGGGAGAGGAACTACTGGAGGTAATTGAGGGTTGTAAGGCATGAGGGTGCCTCACGCTGGGAGGAGCCAAATAAAGGGACATTTCTCAGGCTCAGCAGAGGTCTCTGCGGGGAGGGCTGAGCTAACTCGCATGAAGAGTGAAAAGCCCCTCAGAATGACCGGGAGACACCATGACCCTTCCCTCCCACGGGGGCTCAAGGCCGTGAGAACATTTCTGAAGGGCTGAAGGGGCCCTGATGGGCCAGCAGTCTTGCACAGGAAGGGGAGGAGGGGGCAGGACTCCAGAAAGGAGAGAGGGCGTTCTTGGGCTCCCAAAGGGCAGAGGCTAGGAGTCAGGTCAGCCTGAATATCGAAAGAGCCTGTCCCCGGGTGAAGGTACATATTGGCTACAGAGAAACTGTGGTGCTGGATGCTGACAGCTGGACTCTTGGCATCTGCACAGGTAATAAGGATGGCATGGCACAGGCTGTGTGACGGTGTTGGGTGGCTGGTGGTGGGTGGGAGAGCTTGGGCTGATGGCTCTTGCTGTATGGGCTGGTGGTCTATGACTTTGGGGCTGGGTTAGCCCCAGATCTGTGCTAGTGCAAGTGAACTTCTCCCCAGAGCTCAACTCCTGCATCCTGTTTTCTGTTGGGAAACAGGCTCCAGAGAGGCGCATATAAACCAGCACACCCTAAAGATGCCAAATTCCTCAACTCTCCATTCACCCCAAAGCCTTAATCACTGACACATGGGTGAATGTATTCCTACAAATACTTAACAAAGGCCAGGATTTATTGCTTTCAGAGAATGAAAAGCTTTTTATTTTTAATTTTTATTTTCTTAAAACTTAAAAGGCCGTTCACGTGAGCTTTCATTTTCATGAGAATTCCTCCCAACCTACATGCTAACCCCCCCCCACTACCCGCTACTCAGAAGGTCCTAGAAAAGGGCAGATGAGGCCAGGTAGCTGGAGGCCTCAGGGTGTGGCCTGTGTGGTGGCGAGTGTGGACTCAGGAAGTTGTGCCCGGGGAGAAGCGGGTCACTCCACAGGCACCACCTGCTCCGAGTCCTTCTCACCCTTACAGGCACTGGGTTCGGGACTCCTGGCTCTTTGGGACAGGAGGACAGAGTCCCCCTGAGGGAAGGGCACACAGCCCCCAGCAGGGCCTAGCGCGCATTAACTTCCACATCCCAGGAACCACGGAGACCCCACGTGGACACAAACGTGACCAACCATCCCGGTTTGCCTGGGTCTCTGCCACCTGCTTCCCCTCACTCCCCAGCCGCCGGCCACTGCCCTTGCCTCTGCCCCTGCCAGTCTATTCCCACCTCAGGGCCTTTGAACTTGCTGTTCCCTCTGCCTGGAACTGCCCCCCACCCCAAATCTTTGCATGGCTGACTCCTCCCTGTCTAAAGTGCCCTGTCCTCAGGGCGTCTCTGTCACATTTTCCTGTTTTATTTTCTTCCAGCCACATATCTGTATCAGCATTACCTCGTTTATTTTTTTTGCATTTTAGTGTTTATGGTTTCTCTTTCCTGCTGGAGTGTCAGCTCCCTGAGGGCAGGGCTCCTGTCTGCTGGTTCATGGCCACAGTTTGAGTAGGGGCTGACATGCAGGCTGGTGCTAAACAACCATTCAGAGCATGAATGAACTCTGTTCCCATGACAGGGTCGGGGGGGGGGGCCGCTGAGGTGCTGGCACCCTGAGGAGTGGCTGAGGTTACCCTCGGCTCAGCACCCTTTGGAATTGGGAGGAAGTGGGTATTGATAGGGCATCTGCTACCACCAGGCGGTGTGCAGACCCTGGGTCACCTCACATAATTCTCAGAGCAGATCACAGAGGCAGGGATACCAATGTCCTCTGTTACAGATCCACGGATGGAGGCTCAGAGTGGGGAAGTGGTCGCCCAAGATCAAGTGTCAACCAGGGCTGAGAGCCAGCCTGTGTGGCCCCCAAAGCCTGGGCCCCTCACCTGCTTGGCTCTGCCAGACTCTGAGGTCTAGGAAGCTGCTCCAGTTGTGCAGTTTTGCAGACCACATGCTTCAGAAGAGTGCAGAGGCTGAAGGGAAAGATTGAGGGGTCCCTGAGAGGCTGCTCCCTGATCCTGGCCTGTGAGGCAGCCCCGCCCAGTCCTCTGTGCTACTGATTTGCACCCCCAAGGGTCCTAGAGTGATTCACGACTTGTTTTTCTTGACCCCCAGGGCCAGGGCCGAGGACCACAGCTTCTGCTGGATCGTTTCAGCTGTCAAGAGCCTGGTGGGTTTGCCTGGCCATTGCCTGCTGCAGGCTGGGCTGCTTGGAGTGACATTGCCATATTCCTACACCTACCCTTTCCCTCTACAGCAGCAGCTCCCTGTTCTTCACCTCTGTTGGGCACTCATGTGGGCCCGGAGGTCACATGTGCCCACAGCTGGTACCTGCTCTCCTGGCACACTCCAATGAGGGGAGGGCAGGACCACATGGTCCAACATCTGCAGTTCTCTATCCTTGCCTGGGGAGGGTAGCCACAGGGTGTCCAGCTGTGTTGTGGGCAGCATTATTTTTAAAACAGCTTTATTGAGACAAGATTCACATTCCATACAGTTCACCCAGTGGTTTTTGTTATATTACATTATATTTTTTAATTTTTAAGTTATTTTCAAAAAATTGTGGTAAAATACATAAACTTTACCATCTTAACCATTTTTAAGTGTATAGTGCATTAGGACATTCGCACCATTGTGCACCCATCTCCCCCATCCATCTCCCGAACTTTTTTTCATCTTGCAAAATAAACTCTGTACCCATTAAACAATAATTCCCTATCCCCCTGCCCCCAGCCTCTGGCAGCCACTGTCCTTGCTGTCTCTATAAATGTGATTATTCTAAGTACCTCCTATAAGTGGAATCATGCAGTATTTGTCCTTTTGTGACTGGTTTATTTCACTTAGCATAATGTCCTCAAGTTTCATCCATGTTGTAGAATGTGTCAGGATTTCCCTTCTTTTTAAAGATGAATAATAATTTTCCATCGTATGTATATACCACATTTTGTTATTACATTGTATTTTTAAATGGTGGTAAAATATAAGTAACAGAATTTGCCATTTAAACCATTTTTCAGTGTACACTAAGTGGCATTAAGTCCATTCACAAGTACATGAGCAACTATCACCATTACCTTGTTCCAAAAGTTTTTTGTCACCCCCAAAAGGAACTCTTATCAGCGTATCCATTAAACAATAATTCCACACCCCACCTCACTCCCAGTCCCTGGTAACATCCGATCTACCTTCTACTTATGAATTTGCCTATTCTAGATAGTTAGATATTTTTGTCCATTCTGACTGGCTTGTTTCACTTTGCATAATGTCCTCAAGGATCATCTGTGTTGTGGAATGTGTCAGAATTTCATTCCTTTTCATGGCTGAATAGTTTTCCATTGCATGGATATGCCACATTTGGTTTGTCCACTCACCTGGTGGTGGACACTTCATCTGTTTCCACCTTTTGAAAATGCTGAAATAAACAATGGTGTATATGTTTGAGCCCCTGCTTTCAATTCTTTGGGGTAATATCTAGGAATGGAATTGCTGGGTCATATGGTAATTCTATGTTTAGTGGGGTAGCTTTTCTTACATCTAGCAGAGAAGAGGCTTGTCCTGTGCTTGGAATCCCTCTTCATTCCTGGTGCCCCATGGGAGACGCTGACCTTCCTTCCCTCCTTCTCAGTGTTTCTAGGGTCATGGGCCCCGCCCTGAAGGCTCATTCCTTCTGGGCCGCTGTGGAAGGGCATAAAGCTCAAAAGATCATTTTTCTTTTGTATCTTTGTCAACAAGATGGACAGAATCTCTACTGTCACAAAGCCTGTTTTCGAAAGGGGAAAGATCCATCCTTGAGTACTGGAAATTCTGCTTCCACTAGTAGGAACACAGAGCAAGCCATTTCCTGTCCCAAAACTTCAGCCTCCTCACCTGCAGAATGGAGATACTGGCCCCATCCATCAAGGCTGTTTGAGGATGAGCTGAGATAACACAGGACATTTAATTTCTCAGAACTTCGATTTCCTTGACCTCAAAATAGGAATTTGAATACGCATCCCCAGGGTCTGTCTTTCATGCAGTCATTCCAGAAATATCCACTGGAGGCCCTGCAGGCACTAGGGGCTCTGCGATGGGCCAGTCACAGATCCTGTCCCTGAGTTCCCCGGCTGCAACACTCCCACAGAGGCACTAAGCACGATGCAGCATGTTGTGGCAGGGGGGTGGGGGACAGGCTGTGCAGCAGTGGGGCCGCTCCAGGACACGCCGCCCTGAAAGCCCAGGTGCACTCAAACCCTCACTGTGCCACTCTCCAAATGCAAGGCCCTTCCCAGTGCCTGGAAACTGGCCTCCTCTGGAAGAAGAAAGGGCAGACGGGGGTCCGCTCGCTGGATTTTCGGGGGATGGAGGGTGTGGGACAGCGTGTGGCACTGCCGGAGTGGGGGAGGCACCAGTGGGTAGGGGTCTGGATTTGGGGCAGGTGAAAGAAGTGCTCAACATCAGGGGTGTGGGCAGGCCAGCTGTGTGCAGTCATCGGTACCCCCTAGACCCAACAGGTCCTCACCAGGCCCTGTGGTTCCGGACGGCAGGGCCCTTGTTGGCCTGTCTCTGGGGTTTGGCAAACAGTAGACACTCAGGGATGTCTGTGGTCCTGCGCTCTTTTCCATCCTGGACATATTTCCACTTACCCACAAGGGGCCCTTGGCCATTGATCCTGGTTCTGATCCCCAGCTCCCAGTGACTCTGCTCTGAGGTGACCCTGGGGACTGCCTGGGGCTGTCTGTCATCTGTTCAGATGCTACAGTCTGGTTAGAGACCTCCGGGTGTCCCCAGACACAAATAGCCCCCCCCCCTTTTTTGCTCCCTAGGTCCTGTGCCACTCTGAGTGGGACTGGGGATACTCTGGAGGGTAACCCCTGGGCAGAGGCTGCAGGCCCCAGGAAGCTGGGAACTCACTGCCGAGAGTGGCAGCTCCTTTCTGCAGACCCCCGGTCCTGCATATAGTGCGAGCTCAGGCTTCTGCAGTAGGGAGATGTCACCGACACTTTGGCCATTCCCAGAGCTCTCAAAACCTTTCTCCCTGGCACAGGGAAGGAGCTCCCACTTGTGGACCTAGCATGTGCTGTACATTGTGCTGGGGTTCAGCCAAATGCCTGAACATCTAATCTGCTTAGCAGCCCTGATGGGGAGGTAGATGAAGTAAAAGAGGCTCATGGACAAGGAACATGTCTCAAGTCACACAGCTGGTGTGTGGCTGAGCTGGGATTCACACCCAGCTGTGTTCAATTCCGAAGCACTTGCCTTTTCTTTTCCTTTCTTTCTTTCTTTTTTTTTTTTTTTTTAAGAGAAAGAAATGGGGACTGCCTGGGGTGTTTCCATCTATCCGGATGCCATTGTTTGGTCAGAGACCCCTGGGCATCCCCATGCGCGGACGCTCCTTTCCCTTCCTAGGCCCTACGCTGCTCTTGTGGGGTGTGTGTGGGGGGGTGGGGTGGGGG
>NW_007726752.1:518565-525510 GCF_000696425.1 Galeopterus variegatus
TGGGGGGGTGGGGTGGGGGCGGGTGGGCTAAGGCGCTGTGGGGGCAGGAGAGCTGGGGCTACTCTGGAAAGTGCTGGAGGTGCTCAGCCCCACCCTAGTCTCAATTCAATGGGGCTGGAGAATTTTCATTTTTAACAAGTTCCCAGGAGATGTTGTTGCTGCTGGTCTGGCAAACACACTTTGAAAACCAATTGGTTTCTTTTGTTTTCTCTCTCTCTTGTTAAATACTATTTTCTTAGAAAATATTGCAAGCCTCATATATGTCTCAATGTGCCATGTTGCCTTTGTGCTCAGGGCTGGAGTCAAGTTGTGAGTGTACAGAACCCAGGGTCACCAGACCGGATCATAAACCCTCGGTGATTATTTCTACTGCTACCAGTCTGACCGCCACTACTGCCGTGGTGCACACTCACCGAGCGCTACTGTGTGCCCGGTGCTGTTCTCAGTCCTCTCATGTTAGTCACTCATTTAATTTTCACAGCCACCCTCCGAAGCAGAAGCCATCACCATCTCATGCTACCAAGGAGGAAACTGGACCCAGAGAGGGCAAGTCACTGTCTTGAGGCCACACAGCATCAACGTGGCAAGACTGGGATTCAGCCCACGGTGGTCTGGTGCCGGAGTTCATGCTCTGAGCCACCATGCCATTCTGCCTAGGATTAGATGAGATGGGACAGAAGATTCTCACCAATTCTAATGTAAGTTGGCTGAATGGCCTAAACCAAAATCCTATTCCCACCTCCTAATCTCTCAGACTGAATTCCCAGCCTCTGTGAACAGCATCACCATCTACCCAGTAGCCCAGCTGGGGATGTGGGGACCTCCAGCCTGTCCACGGTTCCTGACCACCACCTCCAAACACCAACGGTGGCAAAGCTGCCACTCTCCATCACTGGCCACCCGTCTGCCCTGTCTTGGCATTTTATGTGTATTAACCATGAACCTTACAACAACCCCTTGAAGGAACTATTATTATTCCCAGTTTTTACAGATGTGGAACCGTAGCACCAAAAGGATACGTCACATGTTCAAAGTCACGTGGTCAGGAAGAGAAAGAACAGAGTCTGCTCCCCTACCCCACCAGGCCTAGTTTTTACAGATGTGGAACCGTAGCACCAAAAGGATACGTCACATGTTCAAAGTCACGTGGCCAGGAAGAGAAAGAACAGAGTCTGCTCCCCTACCCCACCAGGCCTGGTGCCAGCAGCTCTCCACGGGCCCACGGTCACAGTCTCCTCCCTGGCTCCCGTTTCCGCTCTTGCCTCCTTCCTCCCATTCTCTGCCACGCAGTCAGGGCGGTCCTTCTAGATCACAAATCTGATCATGCCAACTCCCTTTACAGGCATCCACAGGTTCCCCACCGTCCGCAGAACGCAGCTCCCTAGCCAAGGTTCCTCCCAGCTGACCCAGACTTGCCTCTCTGGCCAGCCCTGTTCACCCTCTACCTGCCCTCCACGTGTCACTTCTGGCCCACCTTTTGCCAGAACACCTGGCCCAAACACACCACACCCCCTGAGCTGTGTTGCTCATGTCTCCAATATCCTTTCCCCCACTTCCTGCCAAGAAAACTCCGACTCCTACAAGACCCAGCTAAGACATGGACTTACATCTTACCCTTCCCGGTTGCTCACTCCTGGGCCAGGGATATGTCCTTGCTACAGCACTTAGTGCACTGGGATGCAGTTGTCTGCCTGTCTGTCTCCCCGATAGACCATGAGCCCCACAGAGCAGGGACCACACTGGATTTGCCTTGGTCCTCCAAGTGCCTGGCCCAGCCCAGGCGCAATCCCACTAAACCGGGTCAAGGTGGATGGTCCCTAATGGATTTCCGGGTGTCCATCAACAGCTTGTGTCTGGGTCTGCTCTCTGAGGGAACTGGGTATGAAGGACAAGTGATCATCTTTCCTTTTTATTGTTTAGCACCTGTGCCTGCCCCCTCTGCCCCCTCGAGTGGGAAAATGCCAGTTTACAGACCAAGGCCAAGCTGCCATGGCCTTTCTAGCTGGGGCTGCTGGAAACCATTTGAGCAGATCCAGCCCCAGTAATGCTCTTAACCACTCCCCAGGGAGAGTCTGGAGACCCCAGCTAATTCACCGCATGTGTTGGGGGACAGGCCTGTTTTTTTCCCCAAGGATTTATGAGCAGGGGGAGTATTCTCACTGACCTCCATTTCTGGAGAGGCCTCTTTCTGGAACACTTGCTGAGTATTCCATCGACGGTAAAGCACACGCGCTCACATAAGCCTGCTTGACATCATCACGGCCAGCTTATGTTGCTTGTCTTGTTTGCATCTTAGCACTGGCTCTGGGGAACGCGTGTATTTCCAAACATCCCTAATCACAGCTCCGAGTGAAGGACTTTTAATTTACCCTTCACAAAAGCCGTCACTGCTCTTTCCAAACATACTTGGACGTAGATTCAAAGTTTATTTAGAAAGAACATTTTTTTTTTAGAGAGACTGAAAGAGAGGCTTGTGGAGTCTTTCTCCCAGCCCTGGCTCACTGGGACCTTGGGGACAATGCCTTGAGCTCACAGACATGACATGCTTAGGAGAGACCATGAATGGGTGACCATCAGGTCACCTGGCCATTCAGGCATCTCCCCAGGTTGCCGTCCCTTTACTTACTCATCTGTTATACTATTGACTTCTCCGTCCCTCAGACCTTCTTTCTTTTCCTTTCACTCATGGTCTCTCACCTCTTCATCATTCATCCATCCAGCCATTTATCCCGCTGTAGAGAAACTACTCAATACTTACTTGTGGGTGAATTAATGACTTCATTCATCCAGTCAATCAAATATCCATCTGCACACTGGTTCATTCATGCATCCATCCATTCAGTTATCCATCTTTGTTCATTCATCCTTTTGACCATCCATCCGTCCACCCAAGAGAGATGCACAAATAACCATTTTGTGCCCGGTGCTGTGCCAGGCACTGGGGTTACTTAAAGAAGCGCATCCAGTTCTTGCCCCTGAGTAGCTCACAATGAGCTGGGAGATAACACGCAAGCAGCCAGTCACAGCACAGTGTGGGAAATGGTGCTAAGCGAGAGATATACAGGAGCCATGGGGCTGGGGAAAGGGCACTGGTGCCTGGGAGTGATTCTGGGTACAGGAGAGATGCGGCGTCCACAGACTGAAAACCTGCCCACCTTTCCTTGTCTCTCAGAACTGATGGGGCAGCAACTTGGGGTAGAGCGGACTCAACGTCCACTCCAAGGCTTTGGAGACATTTTCTGTCCGAAACCACCTTCTGGACTGGGCCTGCCCAGCTTTGTCACTCTCTTAGTGATTCTTACAGAAGTCCTATGAGGCCTGTACTGTCACCTCCATTCTTCAGGGAAGGAAACCAGGGCTCAGGACAGTGGAGAGGCCGAGGAGATGGGGCAGAGCCCACATATTGGGTGGCCCTCCCCTTGGGGACAGCACCAGCTGCTGGCCTATCTGCTCCCCCTCTGAAGGCTTCCTGGGGCTCAGGACCCAGGCCTGGTTATTTGGGGGCCAGGATTCTCCCTGCACCCCACTATCCAAGAGCTACCTGACACTCCTGGCAGACAAGCTACCCTACCCTCTGTGGGAAGCCCAGGGCTCAAAGGACCCAGCAAGCCCTGCTGCATTTCAGTGCCTCCCTTCTTCCAGCCCAGGGCTGAAGGGCTAAGAAGGAGGACCTTGCCTGTAGAGCAGGGACCACACATGCCAAATTCTAGGCTCTTGCCAGGTCCTGGGCTCTGGAACCTGCAGAGAGAGTGGCCATCATTCAGCTAAGAATTCTGGGTGGGCAAGGCTTCCTCCTCTGTCAAAGAGCATCTGGGGTCGTCATCCTTCATGTCTCCCCCTCCCACATGACCCCACTGAATTACAAGTCCTGCCTGTCATCTCCTTCATCCCTGTCTTTTGTTAGGAAAGGTAGCATCTGGGGTCGTCATCCTTCATGTCTCCCCCTCCCACATGACCCCACTGAATTACAAGTTCTGCCTGTCATCTCCTTCATCCCTGTCTTTTGTTAGGAAAGGTCTCTCCTTTCTGCCCCACTGCCTTTGACCACCTGTAGCGGCCTCTACATGGGCCCCCTTCCCCCAGGCTCTGCTCCTCTCATCCGGCCTCTGCCCTGATCCTCACCTAAGGAAACTTTCTAAATCTGCCCAGGCCACTCTCCCCTAAAGGAACAAAGCCAAAGCCCGTGGCCACCTCCTCAGCCCAGAAGTAGGATGGTAAAGAGAGACCCGGGTTCAAACCCCAGCTCTCTCACATGCTATCCATGTGAACTTGGGTAACTCAATGGCTCTGGGCCTCAGTTTTCCCATCTGTAAAATGGGTATATCAATACCTTTCCCATGGAGCAGTTGTTGCTGGCATTATGGCTGAATAAAAAGTAAAGCTTTTCCTTTTTCCTCAGAAAGGAAGGAGTCATCTTATATTCAAGTCTTTATAGAAGTTTTTTATTTTATGTAGAGCATGCTCTACTAATTTATTTAAAACCACAAAGTACTGTTTGATGATGACACACAACCTAAACCAACCCCAATCAATGTTAGTCCTAGATGGTTACATAGGTAATTCAAGGGATATATTTTAAAAAGAAAATAAAAGGAGCCTCGTAGTTAAGGATGGGAGATTAGATGTATATGTTTATCTTTACTACTTCCAAAAACCTGAGATCCAATGGCAAAGAGGTCAGGAGAGGAAACACCAGCAACGATCAGGAAGCTGGGAAGTTGACAAGTGAGTGTTAACTGCCCATACAGAAATGCTACAGCCAAAATTTTAAGCCAGCCATGGGGAAAGCTCAAAAGCATCTCCCAATATACAGTGCCGAACACCACAAAAGCTCAGAAATGGTCAGGACCAGTTCCCTGATGAGCTAGAATCTAGACCAGGGGTCTCAAACTACGGCCCATGAACTAAATTTTTGTAAATAAAGTTTAGTTAGGACACAGCCATGCGCATTCACTTATGTATTGTCTACAGCTGCTTCTGCTCTACAATGGTAGAGTTGAGTAGTTGTGAGAAAAACCGTATGTCATGCAGAAGCTAAAATCTTTACGATCTGGTCCCTGATGTGGATAGTTGCCCTTCCCCAAGCTGGCAGAAGCCTGGGTGTTTATTTTCTGGAGAGAACAAAATAGAGTCTCTAGCCTGCAGGATGTAAGGCACAGTTGAGGCAGGAATACCATTAAGTGAAAGTTTATATGTGCAATGTGGAGATCCCAGATCTGGCCTTCCTCAATGTTCCTCTAGGATGCGGGCAGCCAGGCCTTTGTTTCCAGGCAGGAGATGGGCAGGCTCTTCTTGGGGAATCTGATGAGACCAAGGGAGAAGACCCGGCCAGATCATGCTCCTGCGAACCCACCATTGTAAAGCCCCATCTGTGTCCATGGAGCTGGTAGCTGGCTTTTTTAGGCTTCCACTCTGAAAAATGAGCCAAAGGAGCTAGACATTTTAGGAAGCCTCTAATATGAGAGATAAACGGTAAAACAAATGGAGAAAAGTAACTCAGAGGAGACGTGGGCTTTTCAAAGAGAAAACTTTTAAAAAAGTAATAATATGCTCAGAGATAATGGTAGATATTATATCCATGAAACAAGACCAGGATGCTATTAAAAAGATTAAAATTTCATTAGAAATAGAGTTGTGAAAAAAAGGTTGGGGGAAGTCTCTAAGAAAGTAGAAGAAGACATACAGTGATGGAAAATAGGGAAGAAGAGATAAGAAAATCAGTCCAGGAAATCAGGATCAGTCCAAGAACCATACTCTCTCCCACCAATAATAAAGAGAGAACAGAGAAATTGGAGAGGAAATCATAAAAGAAATGTCAAGAAATTTGGTTTTCTAAGAGTCCAGCTCAGTGGAAGGAAATAGACCCTGACGAAGTATTTCATTTTGAAATTTCAGAACATTGGGGTTAATGAGAAAACTCAAAACTTCCAGAATGAAAACAGCAGGTTTCATGCAAAGGACTGAGAAAAAAGGACTTCTGAGGCAAGATGGCGACGGGTCTGGAGTGGGCGTGCCAGAAGACAGCGTGAGCCTGAGAAGTGTGCGCTGTCCTGCCAGAGTACTATTTGCATTTCCAAGAGCAACAAAAAAAGAATAAATCATTGATCAACTAATCCTCAATGACAAAAAAGCAACTACAGATTCGAGGTTTCAGGGCCAACACAAAAGAAGATTCCTGAGAGTGCCTGAGCCGCGCTGTGGGACCGAGTGATCAGCCCGAGGCAACAAAGGCCAAGAAAGACGGCAGTGACGATGCAGAAACGGAGAGGAAGGTGCCTGACCGGCCCAGCTCTGTGAGCTCTGTGAGTGACCCCCAGCCGAGCCCCACTTGCGGGGCAGACGCCCGTCCGGCTCCCGCCTACCACACCAGGCTAGGCACTGGCACCAGCGCTTCCTCCATTTTCTTGGGTGGGGGCGGAGCCAGCCGGCTTGGATCAGCCAGGCCTGCCCTCCTCGCTTGGCGCGGCTCCTCACTGAGCTGTGCCACTTGCATGCCTCAGCGCGGGGCCCCCCGGGGCCTGTGGACCGGCCTACAATCCCACTCCCCCCGCAGATCTCTGGTGGGGCTGGTGGCGGCGGGAGCCCCTGGCCAGTGTTGGGAGGGCAGAGAAGAGGAGCCCGCCCAGATTGTCACTCCACCACACCCTGGGCTTTGGCCCCAGGTAAACTCCCTGTTTCCGGGAGGCAGATACCATCTCTGTGGCCTTCAGTTTGGAAGAACCCCAGACTGATTTCTGGTTGGGAGAGGGGTGGCTGGAGCGCTTGAACCTGCCGGAGAGCTGACTGCTGGTGGGCGCCCGAGTCGGCCGTGCTGGGGAGATTCAAAGAGGAACTGTGTGCTGTGGGATCCTCCCCCGAGGAGCTCACACCCTGGTGTCAGAGATAACTCAACTACACAATTAACCACAATACCAGGAGGAAAGTGAGAAGCCCAGAGAAAGCCTT
>NW_007726752.1:525520-526531 GCF_000696425.1 Galeopterus variegatus
CGGAGCTGGCCGGCTCGGATTGGCGAGGCCTTCCCTCCTCGCTTGGCGCGGCTCCTCACTGAACTGTGCCACTTGCGTGCCTCGGTGCGGGGCCCTCCGGGGGCTGCAGACTGGTCTACAATCCCACTCCCCCTGCAGATCTCTGGTGGGGCTGGTGGCGGCGGGAGCCCCCGGCCAGCGTTGGGGGGGCAGAGAAGAGGAGCCCGCCAGATTGTCACTCCACCGCACCCCGGGCTTCCGCCCCAGGTAAACTTCCTGTTTCCGGGAGGCAGATACCATCTCTGTGTCCATCAGTTCAGAAGAACCCCAAACTGATTTCTGGTTGGGAGAGGTGAGGCTGGAGCGCTTGAACCTGCCGGAGAGCTGACTGCTGGTGGGCGCCCGAGTCGGCCGTGCTGGGGAGATTCAAAGAGGAACTGTGTGCTGTGGGATCCTCCCCCGAGGAGCTCACACCCTGGTGTCAGAGATAACTCAACTACACAATTAACCGCAATACCAGGAGGAAAGTGAGAAGCCCAGAGAAAGCCTTATCCAGAGCCACAAAAGCACCCAGAGCGTCCCTACCAGAAACCTGAAAGTCTTCCTGGGTGGGGTGGGGCAGAACACGGGCTTGAAGTCCTGGCTGATAGACGTACTGAGCGCACAGACTGGGGAGGGGTCCGGCAAAGGAGGAGGAGTCTCTGCAAAAAAATACACACCCTGCAGGCCGCCTCTGCAAGTTCCAACAGCCCCACCTAGTGCACACAGTGTGGGGAAACGCATGGATAGCGAGGTGGAGACTCGGCAGAACACACATACCCTGTGGGGCCGGCAGGGCGGGATCCAGCAGCCAGGACCAGAACACACGGAACAGGGAGAACTACACGGGAAGAGGAAGATCAAAAGAGTCCACACACCCTGTGGTACCTTCCCGAGATCCAGCAGCCTAGTAGAGTCCAAGCTGACCAGAGAAGAGGCTTCCCGGAGAGGCCCAAGACCCGAGGTAAACACACACACAAGACACTAGAGGCC